>NW_015537939.1:2344838-2375791 GCF_001515605.1 Sinocyclocheilus anshuiensis | reverse complement strand
GACCAGCATAAACCAGCAAAAGGACCAGCATAAACCAGCAAAGGACCAGTTTAAACCAGCAAAGGACCAGCATAAACCAGCAAAGGACCAGCTTAAACCAGCATCCCAGCGTCAAAACATACCTAACCAGCATATGCTGGTTTTTTCGGGATAGCACATTACTCACAGCAAATATCAGGTATATGTCAACTTGAATAAGCTGTGAAAATAGATGTAATCTTAATAAAGTGGATATTCTCAAATGCAAAAATGTATATGCTTGAGGGCTAACTTTGGGTTTCGCTTACAACATGCAAATATTCCGAAAAAAGAAACACAGTTCTTATTCTTATAGTGGTATCTTATTGGCTTTCTTTGTGATCTTCGTCTTTACTGGTGCGCATCTGCACACAACTCATGACAGAATCTGACAAGAAATAAGTTTGAAAGCATTAAAGCATGATACATTTTTACCAACTCAAAAACATTATTACTGTATTTACAGTATGTTACACTGTGTGCAAAATTGACCATCTGTATTAACATGTTTAGTCAAGTTTGTCTGTGATCTGTGCCTCAAGTAGGTGGTATCCATGTTGGGTCACGAGACCAACACCGGGTTAAAAATTACAGTAAATAAATAATATAATGATGGTAACATACATAGAATTTAATATTCTTAACCCTCAGTGCCAATGCTTTCAGTTAACAATTTAAAAAGAAAATAACAGCTTTACATTTAAAATATACTTCAATCACTTTATATGTGATATTTCATTATTAAACAAAGGTCATTTTAGATATAAATATAATATTTCATAAATTGTATTACATACACAAAATGTAAAACAAAATGACGTTTTGAAGTTGTAAATAAAACAAGGATTACTGAAGTATGTTTTACAATAAATTACAATTTCAGTCTTTATACTTCAAACATTTTTTCTATACCATTTATTTTAGTATATATCTGCTATATAAAATGTATACAAGCTTGCATTATTTTAGATTTTTTGTAAACATCATCATTATCCTGTGCAGTAATACTGTAGTAAACTATAATCACACAACTGTAGAATGTTCTAGAAAAACAAGAACATTTATCAAAATGTATTTCGAATTTAAAGTCAACACTGATAGACATAATTATGAGGGACCTATTAAAAAAAATCCCATCGTGAATACATTTCTGTGAAGTGGACAGAGTGCAGGTGCGTTCAGAAACTTACATGCTTTCGATTTTCTGTTTCCTATCATACACCTTTTACACCTGTGCACCTCTCATTTATCTTTACACGACAAACGACATTGAAGTAAACATTGAAGTATCAGGTTGATTCTGCAAACATCGTCTACAACACCTTATGAGAACTGATTAAAAACAATTCAAAAAGACCCCAGAAAAAAAACATGCCAGTCACATTTCTAAAAAGTGCAACTCTACTTAATAATTTAGGGGTTTTGAGAAACATTAAAAGAATTTGAATGAAAAATAATAAGTTAATACAGAAATTACTATTAATCTTTTACCACATACAGCACTGAGACCACAAGTAAAGTCTCGGCTGAACAAAAAAGTATTTAAAAAAAGTTACCAAGAAACCAATTCTACTTACATCAGGTTATGATCTGTTGTAACTACTGTGATCCCTCCCTCTGTGCTTCAGATTGTTGGATACAGTGTTTGAATCACCTGAACTGAAGAGAATCCTAATGCTGCAGTGACTGAAAGTCTGATTTTACTGATCACTCTCTAAACTGAGCTCTCTGGAGTGGGCAGTTGTTTTACTTCATGTAATATTCCTCTGTTGTGGTGGGCTTGAGGATGAGTTGGCCCTCTTCCTCCAAGGAATCCCCAGGTAACCCCCATCCCCCTCACTTTCACCTCTGAGACCCACATCTCTGAGATCAGGTTCTTTTGGTGAGTCAGAGAGGGACCCCCAGGTAAGAAATCAGTGAATGATGAGAAATTACGCAAACTGAGAAAGTGACTCAAAGCTAAATGGGGGGCTATGGAAACTGAGGGTGGACTGCCTGTCATAAACTGTCTCTCCGTTTGACTGGAGGTCTTCCTGAACACCCACCTGCCAGATATAAAAAACAGAATCGCCCTTTAAAGATGGGTCAACATTTTTTAATGTTGTTTTTGATTATGAAAAAGAAAAGTTGTAAAAAAAAAAGAATGTTTTTCATCATTTTCAAGTTTTTAGCAATGGATTTTCTATAATCAGTACTGTATCATTAGGTCAGCTGTTCACATTGAACATTGAAATATAAATTGGAAAGGTTAATGATTTTTTTTTTTTATTATTTAATAATTTTAACTAAATTTAATGATCAGATAGTATGTCAGGAAAATATTTATATATTTATTTATTTATTTCAATATTTATTGTTAAATATTAAAGCATTTATGTATGTAGGCCTAATACAATAAAAACAGGATAAAATTACATGTTAAAAGCCGAGACAAACAAATAAGTTTTGAGACTGGATTTCAACTCAGATAAAGTGGAAGCCATTTTTATTTGGGTCGGGAGATTATTCCACGGAGTGGGGCCAGACACTTCAAAGGCTCTATTGCCTCAGATAAGATGGTGCTAGATTATTTAAGGATTTATAGACAAGTAATACGATTTTATATTCAATTCTATACTGAACAGGCAGCCATTGTAGAGATCTCCGAAGGGCCGTAACATGATGTATTATTATTATTATTATTATTATTATCATTATTTAGTCTGTTTTGATTTATTTATATAGAATATAAATATCAAGGAAACTTTGTAATTTTGCATACTGGCATGGTACCGATGTAAACAACAACGATGACGATGATGATAATAATAATAATAACAATCACAATAAAATAGAAAATTTTATTAAAATACATGATTTATTATTCATTATAAAATATTGTTTTGTTGCAGTTTTATTATGTAATTGTATTATTATTATTGAACTATAATATAATAATAATTGTTGTTATTTATGAAACATTTATGTAGTTAATGATAGTTATGTTATGATTATTTAATAAAACAAGATGATAACGTTCAATGTAATTTAATAAACAATTGTTTTGTTAAAATCATTATTTTATAAATGTATAATTTATGGTTATGTTTACGATTATGTTATGTTTTTATCATTGTATTGTCTATTTGATTTTATGTAGGCCTACTTTATTTATTTATTTATTTGTATTTTGAACAGAATTTGTATACCTGACAGATTCGTCAACAGACTTGTTTTTGTTGCTAAAATCGTAAACTCATATTTCCACGACCTACGTGAATGTGTTACGTTAATTTCCAGGCGACGTAAATATAGGCTACATGACGTCAGACCGTGTTGCGAAACATAGAAGAAAGGTGGCGCTGTTGCCAGTGATGTAACCGTGATGTGGACAGCATGCATCATTCTCATCCATTCTCACATTATTTGGAAACTCGCTGAACGCCTCCAGAACAAAGCTGGTCTGAAGCTTTCTTACAAAGCGATGAACATCTTTCCACTCTTCTTGAGAAGCATTGTGATCCTGTCATGACGTCAGGTGATACTACTTTTTAAGTTTTCCCACCGAGATAAAATAGCAGAAACACACTTTTCAAGCATTTTAGGTCACAAACAGTCTCAAATGAAGACAACAAGTGTTACTTTCTGGTCCTCAAACGTTAGAGGAACATGTTGATATTTAATGTGATGAACTACACTAGTGTGAACTCGAGGAGAACTGAATTCATATTAATCACTAGGCTATGACACATAGTTAAATTAAAATTAATTGCAAAAAAAAAAAAGATTAATTAAACTGAGGTTTATTACATGCATTCATGCATGCACTTAAGTGAGCTATCCATGTAGATTAGCTTTTTTAATTCAGCATTTGTAACCGTACTGTCCAGGGCTGTGCAGAGACCTTTGGAGGGGCAGGTGCTCAAAATATAAAAGGGGCACATGGAGCACAGTTTTTAATAGGGCTGTGCTCTTGCTGAGACGTGTATCGAAGCGGATGCTTCTGTATTGATGGCAGCAAATGCCATGATGCAGTTTTGAAAAAGAAACACAGAACAGAAAAGACCATTTTAAGTTTAAAAGTTAAATAAATATTTCTTTGCATTTCTTAATCACTCTGAAAATAGAAACGGAATTAAATTAGGCCTATTATTATTATTGAGTTTACAGGGTATGGTGGTTTCGCTGTTGTAAACACAACTGTTGTTGTTGTAGAAAAAAATATTTCTGTCTTATTTAAAATAGAATTATATTATAATCCTGTTCTGAATTTATTCTTTTTTTTTTTAATTATAATGATGATTAAAAACATGATTGATAAGTAGCCTATAAATCGGAGGATGAGAAAATCAGTATAAGCCTGTTTTATCAGTGTTTTGATAATTATTTTTAAGGCACTCTACGTTTTTAAAATAAATACTGTAATAAAAAAAGTTCAAAGTAATAGTTTTTTAGTCAGATAACATTAAGGCAAGACCCCTGGACGCCCTTTAAACTTTTCCCAACAGCAAGAACGAAAGAGAACAGGCACCTTTGTTTATATTGCTGTGTGTAGAACGTTAGCTGCTTTTTTAATATTTAATTTTAAAGAAATTTAATTTCTTTACTTTATTCGGGCAGGTGTGTTCACGTAGTGGTTTCTAGATTTAAATTCAAAGAGACAGTATCGATATTCTATGCATGACCTGACGTTTTATTCGTATCCAAAATGAGGAGAAGTGAATATATGTAGTGTATGTTTAATTCATACTCGAAGCCGGAGGGCGCTCTCGTGCAGAAAGTCCAAAACAGACTCATAGAAGGAATGACTTATGACGTGCAGGAAATCCCTAATATGGACAAAAGCATCTTAGTACTGATTGACATATAATTTAGTAGCCTATAGAAACTATAAATTCCCTGCCTTATTCTGTGATAAAAATGGGGAAAAGGTGCTCTTAGTAGCTTTTATAAACCATCATAAAATTGTCATTAGGAAAATATTGAACAAAAATATTATACCCCTTGCTGCAACTAACCTTACTTCCACAGGCTACAAACAGCAATATAAACAACAGAAATACATATTTAAAATCATAACAAGAAATAGTTTAATAGCTATGATACTGTTTTTGAAATCAAATCTTTGCATAGCTATGACAGTAAACGCTGGAATCTAACAATGCCTTAGAAAAAACAGTTAATCTTAAAAAAATAAAGCATATACATAAGCATGTTATAAACTTCTGAAACATTGGTGTTTCATATTTTAGAGTAGTCACTGCAACTCAATTAAATCTGTATGTGGGAGTGTGTGTGGAAAAAGTCACATGTAGCCTAACCCCCTTTGTAATCCTTAACATTTTCATAAGTAA
This sequence comes from Sinocyclocheilus anshuiensis, assembly GCF_001515605.1. Taxonomy (NCBI): domain Eukaryota; kingdom Metazoa; phylum Chordata; class Actinopteri; order Cypriniformes; family Cyprinidae; genus Sinocyclocheilus; species Sinocyclocheilus anshuiensis. The sequence goes on along the minus strand of NW_015537939.1, from coordinate 2,370,440 downwards.
CTGTAATTTAATTACACATTTTTTCTTAGTAACTGTAACTGATTACAATTACTTTTATTTTGTAATTAAATTACGTAATTCCGTTACATGTAACTAGTTACTCCCCAACACTGATTAAAGGTGTCTGAACCTGAGGGATAATCCCTGATGAGATCGTCAGGTGAAAGATCATTATCATGTGGATAATTTTATTTACAACTAAATTATTATTCATTCATTTTACTAATAGTTAGATTGGGCAGGCCTTCACAAAATGGCGTTTAATTACAAAAAAATAAAAAGATTGCCTTGACAAAAGGGCACTTTAGGCATCAAGGGGAAAGGGGCAGGTGCTCAAGCACCCATCTCACCCCCCTCTGCACGTGCCTGGTACTGTCCTGACTACGATTTCCTAAGACGCGTGCGAGTGAATGAGAGTGAAAGAAACATAAACGTCTTTGAAAGTGAGCTTGAGAATATTCACACTTCATAGTTGTGCATAAATAGATCTTAAATACGTGAAAGAACAACTGGCGTGGACGCCACAAACAAAAACATTCCATGCATAGGCTATATGTAATAGCCTTTGTACACCCTAACGTCACATTTTCAAAGCTGACTGAACGTTGCAGAACCAAAATCGCCCACCGAAGTGACATGCAGAGCCCCACTCACATGCGGTTTGACGCGCGATCAAAGAGCTGCGCGCGCCGCTGCTGGTGCATGCAGACCCCCTTCAGGTGCACGCATGCTGCACCACTGCACCGACAATACGACAAGCCACTTACAAAACAACAGCCACCTGTTTTATAGACTGAAATGTAAAAATGATCCACACTGATCCAGATGTTTTTCATACTCTAATGTTCTTACAGAATTCTAGCTAATTTCCTACTAGATCATGTATAGTGAGATGATGTTGATAGACTAACTTTATGCTTAGGCTATAGGCTACTTTTTTTGCACACTTACAGTTTCAATTTTACAGTTTCTTGAATTGTTTTATGATTCATTGCCTAATTATTTTATACTTTATATTGTGATTAAAACCTAATAGGCTGTTAAATTACTCCATTTTGACAACTTACCCCAATTCTATCTATCTATCTATCTATCTATCTATCTATCTATCTATCTATCTATCTGTCTGTCTGTCTGTCTGTCTCTCTGTTTCTGTCTTTCTATGCATTTATACAGAATAGATCTATTTTAACTAATTTAGGCAAAAAAGCAGATAAATTATGAGAAATAAACCTTATCCTTACTCAATCTAAATTGTATACTTTTATGTACACTAGAATTTGATTCTTGCTGTGTGTCCATCATTTTCTTTATTCATGTTTCATTTTTTCTGCATGTTTGTGGTCCATTCACTTTCTTTAAATGTTATATATTTTCTATATTTTACATTTATAAAATAGTTTATGCATTGTAATAGCAACAAAACAAATAGTACATTTTGACATTTAATTTCTTCAGTACAATTTGTAAGTAGTTGAAAACCATGAAAATGAAAGTGAGGGTTTGGGAGGGGCAGACGGGGAGATTTTTTTCATCCTTTTAGTTGTTTTGTTCCTGGTATTGTAGAAGAACTGAATGTCTGCGCTGAGAATTGAAAAAAATGTATCAAATATGCATTGGATTTTGTGTGATTTTGTCCCTCTTCGATGGTAAGTAGTACATTCTCTTGTACTGTATATAATATTATATACTACATATTATATAATATTATGTACTATAATTTATATTATAAGAAATGTTTTAGGTATGAAAGTATGAGATTGACAGATCGCTTGCGATCATTTAAATAGAACAAAAATAATGACTCATATTTTACCTGGAAGTGAATATTTGCACATTATTTTATATACAGTCATTTTATTGTAGACTTATTTCTGTAAAATAATACTTTTTTAAGTTCAACTTTTAGCTATTTTTTAACATAGAAATGGCATGGAACTTATTATACAATACAGAAATGATGACATATATTTACATTTGCCTGCTTAAATGTATTAAAAGCTAAGTTTCAGTTAATTCAATAGTAAAACAAGTTAACTCTATTTTTGCATCACTGAGTGCGGAAGAATTTAGTTATTCAAATGACTTTAAATACAACCTTATGAATAAAATCATTTTGGGTTTTTATTTAAATCTGTTCCAGATGGTATTGGTTCACACATGGATTAAAGTCTTGTTTTTCTACTTTTAAAACTTCTTTTTTTTTTGTCTCTAGGGTGCTTTTCACATACCTTCTACCAAGAAGGACAGGAGGTAATAATCGATTGTGACCCCAAACAGCACAGCGTCATTACATTCTGGTTTAAAATAAACAGAAGTGGTGCAAAGCATTTGCTCACTTTTAAAGGCATGGATGTAAAGGATAATGTTGATAAGGAAAAATACAGCATGAACAAAAATGCTCCAAGTGGTAAAGTTAGTTTGGCTATTAAGGATTTCAAGAAAAAAACTGACAGTGGCTTGTATACCTGCGCAGCCATGAACAGCAATAAACTCTTCTTTGGAGAGCCAATTGAAATTAAAGGAGAACCAGGTGAGAAAATGCTTTCTTAACATTATTATGGATTGAATTATTAGTGATCATATGGCCAGTTATGTAAAATATGAGCACTTCAAAAATGGTCTTGATCAGTATTTTCATATATATATATAACATACATAAAACAAGAAATTTAATTCAGAAGCAAAATTACATGCAATAAAAATTTCTTTTTCATTCATTCTTTAATGTGAATGTGTCTTGAATTAAATTCATTTTTGTTACCTTATTGGCAAATTGATTGGTCTTGTTGTGAGTATAGATTTCACAAAAACGAAAAGAAAAACAGTAAGGTTTACGTTTAAAATAATGCTCATGGAGTACAAAGTTTAACCTTATGATATATTCTCTGAAAAAAATTCTAAATGTATTAAAATGTTTGATTAAATGATTAATGTTGTTTAGATATTTTCACTGAAAATCCAAAAACCAAAACCAAAACAAGAATATAGGGCATCATAGTTGTATTCATAATCCTTTTGCTTATATCTTTGTTGCAGATCCAGCAACACCACCTCCAAAAATTGATCCAGCACCACCGAAAACTACAACACCGGTGATTACGACAAAATCACAGTGTAAATGTGCAAAAGGTTTGTTTGACTATATATTTATATGCATAGCATATATAAAACCATCTGTGTGTGTGTGTGTGTGTGTGTGTGTGTGTGTGTTAGTATATAATCAAACAGTGCTGTAATGATTAGGATGTGTATATGTTCTCAGACCCAAAGCCCAGCATCAACTGTGAGACTTGGATATTGTCATCTTTGGCCTCTGGTTGTGGTGTTCTCCTCATTCTGCTGGTCTTCACAATTTTGTACTGCAACCGTAAGTCACATCCATCTAAATTATGCATGCTGCATGGTCATTTTTAACTGCACATTTTTGAAAAATTGATTATGTACCATATAAGTTTTGGAACAAATAAGCAATTGTACACAGTTACTCTTAAACTGAATTTATGGCTTGAACGCAGTCAATTAAAACAAATCCACAATTATATAGTGTCACAGGAATCTGAAAAGCGCAAATTCCATTTGCAATGTTGAGAAACAGTAGCTGTAAGATGTAAAATTTCAATACTACTACATGATTATTTATTTAGAACAATTAAACTATTCCCAAAGGCAAACACACAAGCAAATATGTAAATATGTGGACTGATTCATAAGAATAGGCTATATATTATATTATTAATAAGAACATACCTGGAGTAGAGAGCACCTATAAGTGGCATTTTAAAAATGTGATCCCGCTAATACTAAACAAATTAAAAAGGGGTCTGGTCATTATGCAAGCCCAGTGGGAGGACACTAATTTAGTTTTACATTTACATATTTCCATACATAATATATGCATACATTTTAATAACATATATGCATATACTTCCATTACTTTTGGATTCATTAATTTCTGTCAATGTTGTTTTTCTCAATTTTACTGAATTTTAATTGCACTCTAATTTATTTAAAAGAATGTATGATTGTCGCTGATGTTTGTTTTTAATTTTAGTAAAAATCTTTGTAAAATGTTTCATTCCTCTCCAGGTTTAAGAACAAGACGATGTCCCCACCATTACAAAAGACAGTAAGTCTTGCGTTGTTTTTTTTTCTTGCACAGTGTCACAAAATATTAATACGGTAGCCTACAGTTTCTGATCAACAATCTCAATTTCTCATTTTCAGACCCAGACCTGCTGGTCATGCAAAACTGCCCAACAGCCATTTCTAGCTCCAGTAAAGACACAGGAAATCCAGTACTGGTTAAAGATATCTTTGATTTAATTTCTTCTCAATAAGCAAAGTTAAAAGCAGTTTCTTCTTTCATGCTTATTCAGACTGTACAGCCTTAAATCTTAATCTTTCACAATGAAAATGTTCAAAACATCTCTATTTCTTTTCCAATAAGTTTAGATTTTTTTTTTATAGTCATTATATCTTTGTATCGGTTACATTTAATACATTGACAATAATCAGATTGTTTTTCTTTACGTGGTTTTTATCTTAATCTGTTCCTAGTTAAATGTTTTATGTTTTGCTTCAATGTAGACTTATTAAATGGGGCTTATTTAATATGTAAAAATGGTCACAAAAGCATTTTAAGCTTAAAAATCATGTTCAGTGTCACGTTGCATTGTAATCTGTTTACAAAAGAAATCTGCCATCTGCTGGCTCTCAGTGTTATGAAAAACACAAAGTTGCTTTGTGGCAGAGCAGAGCACCACCATGTGGACAAAATACGGAATTGTGTATGTTGTATAATGCAGACTGTCTGTCAGATGAATAAATATGACCAAAGACCATATGCAGCCATGTGCTTGTGTTTCAGCCGATGGAATGGTCACTGAATGGGATTTTTACTGTAGTTTGAGTTTGTGTTTCTCTCTGCTGCCATTCAGGAGCTAAGGTTAATATCTGAAAAATGTCTTTTAGTGATACTTCTAGATCTCTGTGTTCTGAAAATGAATGTTCAGCGTCCACACAATGCCCATCAACGTGTGTGATTCCTTTGGTTTGCTTTAGGAATCAGTTTGTCCGCCAGCTCGACAAAACAGGACCTACTTCATATAAAGACAGACACATAACGAAATAAACACAGCACGTGTGTAACGACTTTAGACTGGGTTTTGTTATTCTGTACATGATATGATCTTGTGATTGAGATTTTATTTATCCTTTCAGTAGTTTTGTTCCTGTTCTTGTAGAAGAATTGAGATTCTGTGCTGACATTTGCAAAAAAAAGCATGAAATATGCATTATCTTTTGTGCTATCCCTTACCAAAAAGAAGTATACTTCAAGTTTATTTTAGTAAGTATACTTAAGTAAAGTTCAAGTATATTTTTTAAGTATACTTTATGTAGTAAGTATACAAATATCAGTGTACTAGTAGTATACTTGTAAGTGTACTATTTCAATATTCCTTGGGACCCACTTTCTAGTATATAAAAGTATACTTTTAAGTATACTTTAAGTATAACAGTAGTAAACTTTGAGTACACAACTAGTTTACATTTATGTTTTTAGTTTGTACTGCAACTATAGTAAAAGTGAACTTATAGGCATACTGATAGTTTACTAATTAAATACTTGTAGCTTTTTTAGTACTCCTTGAAGTATAGTCTCAGTAAACTACTAGTTTAGTAGTTTATACTGCAAGTATACTCGTAAGTTTTCTTTAAGTGAACTTTACATCATACTTATGTCCCTATTTAGGTATTAATTTGTATATGTTTTGTTATATCAATATCTGAACATACAAAACATCAAAAGGGGTATCTGCTTGTAAACAAAAACATTTTATTCTAGCTTGATGCATTCTTTTTTATAAACACGTGAATGTGGGTAAGTTTCATAAATAAAAATAAATAAATAATAAACATTTTGAACAAAAAAAGATGAATGATAATAATAATCAAAACGTAGATGGAGTCAATCAACACCCCAAAGCTCGACAGTCATTACCTCTTCATGGGTCAACATTTTATTCCATAACGTTACACAGTTTTGATGCTGTTTTATGTCTGATCGTGTTACATTACATGTGGAAGCATCTGTTGTTTCGGTTTCTTCTTCGCTTGTGTTTTGGACATTTTGTACAGTAGATGTGTAATAGCGCCCCCTACTGTATAAAAATGAAAAGATGGATTCCCAGAGCACAAGTATAGCTCAAATATATTTAGACTTTTTCTAAGTATAAGTCAAGTATACTTAAATGTCATTTTAAGTATATTTCTGCGAAGTACATAAAGCACATTTCTGAAAAGTACATCAAATGTAGACTGAAAGTATACTTTCTTATTTTTTAGTTTAAAAGAAGTATACTAATAGTAGGCTACACTTGAATAAACTTCTTTTTCGTAAGCGATTTTGTCCCTCGTCTATGGTGAGTAACATTTTCTTGTTTATGGTATTGTACTGCATTTACATTTCTAGGAAATATTTAAGATACGAAAATGTAAAGGTTTGACAGATCGTTTAGGTTAAAAAATAATGACTCAAATTTAGCTTTTTTTCTCTTCTTCTTCTGATACTCTATAATCAGTTTTAGATGGTATTGGTTCATGGCCAAGTAAGACATGTTCCTGGATCAACATCTTTTGATGATCCTGGATCAACATTACTGTCCAAAAATACAGACTAAACCCAATCCCTATACCCCTAAATTTAACCCTACCCATAATTTATTCCTAAAATCAGTGGGAAATGATAGCTGATTAACAAGGGTGTAGAAGCACCTAAACCTGATCGTAAGCCTAAAACAGATATTTCCTGAAAAGTTATCCCTTATTTCTGATTGGTTAATTGGAATGTTGTTCCAGGATCAACAAGGATGTTGTACTTGGTGAAATCATGGTCACCATTGGGGCACACATGAATTACTAATGGGTCAAATAAATAAATACATTCATATCATCTGAAAATAATTTTAGAATCTTACACAAGTTTAATTATCAAATTGACCTTTTTGAGGTTGTTCAGATATTTTCACTGAAATGCGAACAAAACTACTGAATTAAAAAAAAAACTACAATAATATCAATTGATGATATCTGTGTCCCTAATGCTTTTGCTAATATCTCTGTTTCAGATCCAACAACACAACTTACAAAAATTGTTCCAACAGATCCAAAGCCTGACATGGTGACTACAGAAAAAACACAGTGTACATGCAAAAAACAAGATATGTAGTAACAATAATAACACTTGACTTGGATATTGTCATCTCTGGCCTGTGGTTTTGTTCTTCTCCTCATTCTGTGGATCATCACAATTTTGTACTGCAGCCGTAAGTCACATCTACCTTTAAAGAATGCAAAATGCAATGGTGTATTTGTTCTAATTGGTTATAGGCCATGTAAGATTTAGAAAAGGTAAGCAAGCAACTGTGGGCAGAATTTTACAACCTGAACACAAACAATTAAAACAAATCCACAATTATTGTCACAGGAATCATAAATTATTTGCAATGGTGAGAAACGATAGCTGTGCTGGGTATGCAGATGACAGCTATAGTTTTCAATATTACTAAATACAAATATTAGAAGAGTTAAAACTATTTTAATAAAGTTATAATTGAAACTCCTACTTTGAGAAGAGTGCACCTACAGGTGGCATTTTAGATGTGATAATCCTATAATACTAATATAATCTAATATAATATATAATGATGAAGGGGTCTAGTCTTTGACCGAGCACCACACATATTTGCATATATCATAAATACATTTACATTCATATAAACCATCAGACAAAATTCTAACACATTTGTTTTCAAACATTGCAGTTGTTAAAGAACGTTTTTTTTATTAAAAAAAATGCATGACTGTCAGTTTTTAACTGAATTTGCTTATTGAACAAATTTAACAAATCTCTTTTTTTTTTCATTCTTTTTTGTTCCAGACTTGAGAACAAGTCAATGTCCCCACACTTGCATAATACAGTAAGTAGTCTTGTGCTTTGGTCAAATTTAACATGCAGCACACCTTTGAAGATTTTTGTTTTTGTTGGACAATGAAAATCTTTGAGGAACAGTTCAGTTTCTGTTCAACAATCTCATTTTTTTTTATTTTCAGACCTCAAACCACACCTGCTGACCATTCTAAACTGCTCGACACCCCCATTATAGATCCAGTAACACACAGGAAAATACAGTAATGGTTAAAGATTTCATCCAATTCCAATACGTAACATTAAAATCAGTTTCCCTTTCATGACTATTCCTTCTACAGAGCTTTCAAATTTAATCTTTCAAAATGAATGTTCAAAACATCAGGATTTCTCTAACTTTAGATCACTTCTCTGTTTTGCATTTTCTTTGTAACCAAAACAGTTAAGAGTACTACACCAAATATTTTAATTTGGCTGATTTGATCTCACAGTAGCCTACATAAAGATGGACTAATCAGTTTGAATGGTCTGAATTGACATTTTAAGTATTTTATGATCATTCTCTGTAAACACACATCCAAAAATAATATACCTGAGCCCCTATCATCATTGTATCTTTATTTGCAAGATGTTAAGAACAGAACAATCCAAACAAGTTGTTTTATTTTTTAAGAGTAAAAATACCCTCTTGAAAATACCATCCTGTCACAATGACTAGTACACAACATCTTAGAACACTCTAGGGAAACCCATCTGGATCTGTTCAACATTTAATGAGCATAATATATGAAAGACACTGTAGGGTTTAAAGGTCATATTTTCGGTTTCTATCATCAGCTATGAAAGCTATTTGAACATTTTAAAGAATCAAAGAGTGAGCCCTGATGTTAAGCAAAACGGCAACGTTGCGGTTGCCCTTAAACCAACACAAGTGAGATAAAGTGAAAGATTCTGACTTTGCCCACCACATCTAATGCAACACCTGTCAACTAACTAGTGGTTCTGAAAATACATTTAAAACCTTGAGCATAAAGCAGAACAGATTTATTCAAAATAAACAGAACTGCACACATCCCGCGGAAGAACATTCCAACCGGAGCTACTTCTCCAAGTTTATGTCTATGGCGATTCACGCAGGTATGTGTTACTCCGCAGCGGTGACGACCCGACCAGGCTACAATAGTCCAAATATAAGTACCGTAGTGACTCGGAATAAGACAAAAACGCGGTTTGGAAGATGAATTCATGATGTACTCGCTCATTATATACATTTTGCAAATTTTGAACACAGAAAAAGTTACATAGTGCTGCTTTAAGCTAAAAAAATTATCTAAATTATCAAATCAAGTGGAAAACACTTTAACAGTGCAACATGAAGTTGTCCAAATTATTTTCCAAGGGTTTTGGGATAAAACAGGCACATGGGGCATTTAGTGTTTGCAGTATTATTTTAGTTATTTTTGAGAGCATCCTTGTAAGTGCACTTCAGGAAACAAACTACAACGAAAAACACCTCCCATACAAACCTTTTGCGACTTGTATCATTATACAGACATTCAACAGCATTCAAAATCACGGTCATCTACTGCAATTCCTGTACTGTAAATGATGAACTCATAACCTACAGCATCTCTGTACACTAGTGTCTCAATAGATCCTCAAACAACAACAGACTGTCATCTCTGTGAAGAGGAAGACTGTAGAGAGACCCCCAGTAAAGAAAAAAAAGAAATAAAAATTGTATATGGCATAATATTTTTTTTTACTGTGGGAAAAATTTTATCACAATGCCACACCAAAAACAGATGACTGAAAATAGAACAATACATGTGCTTGATGTTAACATCCTATCCATATATACATGTTCTATCATTCACAAGGAGATAATAGATTGTTATATTTATATTTGCTTTAGGAGAAAAGAAGAGAAGGGGGAAGTGTCTCTGTGCAGTTATAATTTTTTAGTTTCATTCCATGTCCACCATAAAATATATTTCTTGTCCGAGCAGCTCCCTTTAATGGCTTCTTGTGTTAGGGATGAGGAGACGCACCATAAATCTGAAAAATAAAAATGCACAAAATAAAAACTTAAACATAATAGAATAAATATAAAATATATACATTACAGTTTAAAAGTTAGGAGTCAGTAAGATTTCTTAAAATGTTTTTAAGGCTTTTCCCAAGGTCAGTTAATAACAGCAATAATGAGAAATATTACTACAATTTAAAATAACTTTTTAATTTTAATATATTATAAAATGTAATTTATTCCTGTGATGCAAAGCTAAGTTTCAGCATCATTACTCCAGGCTTCAGTGTCACATGATCCTTCAGAAATCATTCTAATATGCTGATTTGCTGCTCAAAAAACATTTAGTTTTATTATCAATGTTGAAAACAGTTGTGCTGCTTAATATTTTTGGAAACCGTGATACTACTATTTATTCAGAACTCCGAATCAAGAACAGCATTTATTTGAAATACAAATCTTAACATTATAAAGGATTTTCTGATCAATTTACTGCATCCTCGCTAAATAAAAGTATTAATTTCTTAAAAAAAAACAATCATACTGAACCCAGACCTTTGAATTGTAGTATAATAAAAATAGAAATTAAACTTCAAAGAGGTTTGTAAATATACTGACGTACGATCTATAGGTTTCCGCTCTTTGTGGAAGACGATGGCACCACATCTGAGCTCAGTTTACCGGGCAGCTTCTCTGTGGCTGATGAATCTTGTACTGACTGTTTCTGTGACAGAAAACCAGAATTTTACGTATGCAAACCAAGTATAAAATCCTTTCATGCAAGCACGTGGTTGAGAAATAGGAAAGTTGCTTTGTGGCAGTGCACCACCATGTGGACAATAGGAGTAATAATCAATTCTGTATGCTGTAAATGCAAAGCCTTTGAATAATAGACCAGCCACAGTGCTTAAACAATGCAAGCTGTCCACCAGGTTTTAAGCGAATATGAATATAAACAGCCATGTGCTTGTGATTCAGCCGATAGAAGGGTCACTGAATGGGATTTTTCGTTTGAGTTTGTGTTTCTCCATGCTGCTGTTCATGAGTCAAAGCTACAGTATAAGAAACAAATTCATGCATTTCATTTCCAAATACAACCTACCTTTGGTTTAGACTTTGGTTTTGCACCCTTTCCCTGTAATCAGATAGAGACCCCTGATATAAACCGGTTTGAACCAGTATGAAGGGTCTGGGGGAAAAACCTGGTGCTCTTTCAGAATCAGCATGCACAGATTTTATCCTATTATCTCCCTTGCCTTTTTATTCAAATATTTGACTTCAAAATAATACTATGTGAAAGTCAAATGTGGTTTTTACCTTTGGTTTGCTGTCTTTAGCTTTGGGGTCAGTCAGGTTGGGAATCACTTTTTCCGCCAGCTCGTCGAAAACTGGACCTGATGCCTGGAAACACAGACAGATAAAAAAAATTAAACACAGAATTTGTGTGAAGAATTTAGAGGGATGTTACTTTTGCAGGTTTGTTTGTGGTACCTTAAATGTTGGCGGTTGTGGTTCAGGGGTGAAGCGTTGGGCGTCAGGTGCTGAGGGCTTCATGGGCGGTACTGCAGAAAAATCACTAGACAGCATGTCAAGGGCCGTTGTGTCATCGATTGATGTCTGAGAGATGAACAGACAGACCGTCAAATGTCTACAATGATTCTTAATGATAAAAATGACAGAAATGCAGTTTTTTGTTTTATTGAAGTTATTAAAGGGTTAGTTCACATTAATTACTCACCCTTGTGTTGTTCGAAACCCGTAAGACCTTCGTTCATCTTTGGAACACGAATTAATGACAGAATTTTAATTTTTGGGTGAACTAACCCTTTAATAAATTGTAAAATGGTACATATAAATCTGCATTAAAAAAGTACCTGCTTTGGTTTGACGTCTTTCTGCTTTGCTGCTACAAACACCTGTGGTGAAGACCGAAGAATAAGTGGAAAATTTGTCACATCTTTAGTTGTAAGTATTTCTAAATGAAATCCACTGGTACGGAAACATGAAGGAGAAGGAAAAGTCACCTTGCGGTCTTCCTCTGTGAACCGATGATCAGGTGGAAGGGTGTCGTCTCTCTCACCTGGTTTACTCACTCTTTCCTCCACTATATTCTTTTCCTGTGGTGGGAAGAAAGATGGTGAGAACATCAGGATCCAGTATTGTCATAGTTTAGTTGTCATGACTATTTTCACCTTCCCTTTAGGTAGAGTTAAACTGATTTTGCTGCTGTGCCTTTAAGCAGGGTATGTAAACATATGTAAATATTCGCATGTGAAATTAGCATCTTTGCCAGACAAATGATTAGGACACTTGCTTAAAATGAACTTCAGACAGTTTTTCCTAATATTGGTATGCTTTGGAAGGATATGCAGAGTGGCAGGCGCCACACAATGACAGGAAGCACAAGGTTTGGTGGTTATTCTCACATTTTAAGGTGTTTTTAATTTCAGCTTAAATTTCGATAAATGGTTAAAACATGGTTACTAATGGTCATTAAAAGGGGTGGTACCTTAACGACATCTTTAGGTGGGACAGGGGCAGGCTCAGGGGCTCCTTTAATGTCTGCTAAAGTGTCTGAGAGGGCATCCATAGCTGATGAGGTACCTTCTGACAACTTAAACAAACAGTAGAAGAGAAAGTCAGTATAGAAGTAAAGTGTGAAAATGTTTAATATGTATAAACATGGATAAATTAGACATTTACCTGTCTGCCAGCGTGTGGGGGGCCAGAGACGGCAGACTGAACTTTAGATGCAGAAGAAGGAGCGACAAAATCACCGGCAAGAGCATCTAAAGCAAAATCGGAAGCAGAATCTGAAGGCTAAAGAGCAGAGTGAGAAAAGAGACGAGAGAGGTTTAAATAAACATGGAGATGATATTGAGATTAAACATATACTACGATACAAAAGTTTGGGGTCAGTAAGAATGTTTTTTTAAAAGAAAATTATACTTTAATTCAGCAAGGATGCATTTAATTGACCAAAAGTGACAGTAAAGCATTTATAATGTCACAAAATAGTTATATTTCAAATAAGTACTGTTCTTTTGAACTTTCTATTCATCAAGAATCCTGAAAAAAAATTGATCAGTTTCCAAAAAAAAAACTATTAAGCAGCACAACCGTTTTCAACATTGATGATAATAATAAAAATGTTTCTTCAGCACCAATTGAACACAGAATTTTAAAATATATTAAAACGGAAAACATTAAAAATTGTAATTAAATTTCACAATGTAACTGTATTTGCTGTATTATCATCAAATAAATGCAGCCTTGGTGAGTATAAGAGACTTGAATCTCACCTTAGCAGGAGACTTAGAGGCAGGACAGACGGGGGTCTTGGCAGCCGATGCCGCAGAGGGGGTTGTAAAACCGCCAGACAGAAAATCCATAGCTTCAGTAGTGTCTAAGGAGGGCTGTGACACAAGAAACATCCACCAATCAAATCACAGAATCCAGCAACAGTGACCAATCATCACACACATCCATGAGAATTTCTGAAAGACAACCAGTGTCACACTATGCTGAAGACTATGACAGCGTTATTACCTCTTTCTCAGGAGGAGGATATTTCTTGAGCTCTTCCTCTGAGAATCTGTAACCTGGTGGGAGCGTATCTTCTCTCTCTCCAACACGAACTCCCTTTTTTGATGTCACATCTTTCTCCTGCTCAAAAAACATTCAGTTATTAAAAAAAATCACCAAGAAATGTACCAATGACATCTATGCCACATTTACATTTGTAAATTAAAAACATAAGAAGTATAGGATTATTACATGAACGATGTCTTTGGGTTTGAGTTCAGGTTCTTTTTTGGGTGGCTCTGGTTTACCCAGTGTGTCACCCAGAGCGCTGAGAGCGTCCTACACAAATGAGAGAGCAGGACAGAAAAAGAGAGCGATATTAAAAATCTGTAGGGTCCAAAAAGATGAACATCAATTCTAATATTAAAACACAATACTATTGATATGCTTAATATGACCAATGTCATGTATTTGTGTGATTTCTGTGAATATATTTTTGTCCAGTATTTGCAATACCTCATCTGTCTGTGGTGTTTGCGGAGGGCCTGGTGGAACAGTTTTAGGAGCACCCGAAGAAACCTACAGGAATAGAATAGAATAGAAAAATCATCTTCTGAGTAAAAACAAATACAGGAAATACTGGACATAAAGTACAATAATAGCACAGATAAGAATCGAGCAATAAACCGACCTTAGGCACAAACTGTGCGGGAGCCACAAAATCACCTGCCAGAACATCCAGTGCTGATAATTCATCCACTTTAGGCTAAAAGAAGATTAGAAAGACAGAAAACATCTTAATCTGTGCAGGAGAAACATTAACACAAAATTATTATTATTTGCATTTGCAGAATGCATTATTACAAAGCATTCTGGAATACTTGGTTAATTGCTGCATTCCATCTTCAAATATATTTCTATAATGTACGATACTGTACTATTGATCATTTTCTCAAATGTCTCTCGTATCACTCCACGGTCACGTTCTTATCCCATAATAAAGCTATTTCAAATCAAATCAATATTGCATGTACAGTTAGTCATTTGGTAAGTAGCCAAAAGTGATATAATGTAGAGTCAGCCAGTCATTATCTCAAAATAAACACAGACAGTAAAAGCCCTCTATTACTGTCCTACCTTGGGAACATACAGAAGAAACAAATTCATACAGGTTTGGAACAACTTATGGGTGAGTAAATGATGACTTTCATTTGTGTGTGAACTATCCCTTTAACAACAGGTTTCTTTGTTTCCTGATTGAATAATTAAACAACTGTTTGAATGTGTACTAATGTTATGTTGTTAATTAAAGCTATTTTAAAATAACTACTTTGTGGGGGAACGATGGTGTGGTGAAGTAATGGTGGTTTGAACAACATTTGACTACAAACGGCACAGAAACAGCTTTCCTACCTTAGGAACGTCTTTAGTCTTTTCAGGAACCGCTTCAGGTTTCTTCTTTTCCTGATTAAACAAATTAACAGTTTAACTGAATGTACATTATAAGCATTAAATCATGTAATACTGTTCTTATATTGTCTCATTTGAATGAAAATTATTATAAATTATTACCTGTGAAGGAGGAACAGGAGCCTTAACCACCGGTGCTGCTGCAGGCTCTGTGAAACCTCCAGAAAGAAAGTCCAGTGCATCATCTGCGTTTATTGAGGGCTGAGAAAGACATCCACCAATCAGAACACAGCATCCAGTGACAGCAGCCAATCACAACACACCATTATCACAACTCATTTTTGCTCACACAAGCCAAAATTCTCAATAGATGTAAAGTATTAAATAAGAATGAACATTCATAAAAGACATTAATTTGATATTTTTGCATATTGTATTCAATGTCTGACCTCTTTCTTAGGAGGAGGATATTTCATGAGCTCTTCCTCTGAGAATCTGTAACCTGGTGGGAGTGTGTCTTCTCTCTCCCCAACACGAACACCCTTCTCTGATGTCTGTTTCTTCTCCTGCTCAAAAACATGTACAACTATTTAAAAAACATATAGAAAACTAGTACTAGTACTTCAGCAGATGCAGCTACTTGCACCTAATTTTTACATGCTACCTTAAAAAAATAAAATAAAATAATGGATTCTAAAAGAATAAACAGAAGTATTACATCAACTATCTGCCCAGGTTTGAGTTCAGGTAATTTTTTGGGTGGTTCTGGGGCACCCAGTGTGTCGCCCAAAGCGCTGAAAGCATCCAGTGACATGTCCTTCTGAAAGAGAAAATGAACACTATTATAATTAGTTTGTAATTTAAAAAAAAAAAAAAGTTGACTGATTTTAAACATTAAATCCTTAAAATATATAATGAATATTATTTCATTAAAGTATCAAGTTGAAAAGAGTTTTTAACTGACCTCATCTGTCTTTGGTTTAGCGGGTTGTGCAGGGGTCTCGATCCTGGCTTTCTTGTCAGCAGGTGGAGCAGGGGATTTGGTTACAGTAGCAGGCTGAGATGTTGCCGGTTGTTTCTGCTCAAGAAGAGAGAGACATTTAGTTTTTGGAAAGGGTTAAATAATGTCACAGCGTTTTAAATGGCTGTTACCTGAGAGGGTGGAGGGGGAGCAAAGTTGGAGATGCCTGCAGAACGAACATCGACTGCTCCTACCGTTTCAGTTTTCTGAAAAACAGTGAAAAAAATATCATACAAAGAAACAAAACTTTGCATTGAGTCATGACTATGCATATACAACTGCACAGTCTAATATGTCTTAAGCCAGCGATTTTTAAAATAGGCCGCAAAAGGGTGCTAGGGGTATGCAGAAAATATTTCTTATTTTAAATTTTTCAACTTAATTAATAAATAGTAATAATTATTTAAAAAAAAAAAATTTAAATAGCCAATATTTTCCATATACATTTTTATAAGAATAAGTGGGTCTTTATACACGAAAAAAAAACATTTAAATAAAATTCTATTGCAAAGGGATCATTATAAATGGGGGCTGTGCATGAAAAAGTTTGAAAACCCCTAAATTAAGCAAATACATAGCAAACTGTTGTCAAGATACTCACCACATCTGTCTTCTTAGGAGCAGGTGGAGCTGAAGACGCAAACCCAGCTGAGAGGGAGTCCAGCGCCTCGGCTGTGCTTATTGGCTTTTAGAAAACATTAAACAATCATATGTGAATGAAAATAATCAAACAAAATTGTGCACAAAAAAACTAATAATGTAATTCTAGGAAAGACCATAAGAGGGAGCCCCAAGCCCAATTTTGGGGGAATAACAAACAGCATGTGCCCCGGCAGGAAAAGTACAGACACACCCTCTGCATACCAACAGCTAGACATTAATAACACACTGCTTTTACACGCTAACTTATAAAACAACCACCAGCTGAATAAGCTGAGCTCTCTATGAACAATCAGGGCAAAACAATCGGAAAAGCTGTACCAAATACTGAGACGGTGATCATAATATTCTGAGAACTGAATGGTGGGCGAAGGGTGTTTACATAAAACTTGTATTGCATAATGAGTAGAATACAGCACAGGTTAGATGAGTGTGCTTGTATGTGCTGATTGGGCAACAATGTGCAGAAAGTGAATGAGTGATGGATTGGTGTTTGCTTCTGTTTGCTAGCCAACACCCTTAGAACAAGCTAAATATTTGGCACTAAAATACAGATAGAAAGAGACATGAAAAGTAATGGTTAAGACGTGAGTGAATATCAGTGAGATGTCAAATATCTCACAAACAAGTCATACGTGACAGTATGACTGAGTGTAACTGTAATCAATGGGCCTTGTTCACTAAAAGTGTATGCAAATGTTTCTGCAAAAGTTCATACTGATTATTTATTCCATACTGATAAGTTCATATTTCATTCTAAATTTAAGGAAAACAGAAATATATCAAATATTTTATTAAACAGGAACATAACAATAATACTACTACTAATAAAGAAAAAATACAGTTAATTTAAAATAATAAAAACAACTGACAGACTCCTAGTGGCCTTATAATGGAATTTGGTTTTTGTTAAATATATATACATATTATTTGAAAGCAAATAACCATGCAGCCATATAATAATTGTTTACAAACATTGTATGCATTATAGATTGATGTGGGATAAATCATGCATAAAACAGAGCCTGTATTTGGCATATGCATATTCCCTAAAATTGCCCATATAAAAACCATGGTTTGGGTGTGTACTCATTTAAAATAATCCAAATGAATCAACATTACATTGAAGGTAAGAACAAATATATGTAACTTTGTGCACAAAACAAATGCATTGTTAGAGCATGAGGCCAAGGAAGACAAGGAGATGCAGTGAGAAAGAGACCGTAATAAAAAGGTGCAGAATGCTAATGTGGTGTTGGGAAGCAGGCAAGCAAACACTGGAGACTTTAAAAGTGTGTGTGAACTGCAAGAATGCGAGTCACATGATTAGAAATGGGCTAAAAACAACACACTGAGCACACTGACAGTAAAAGGCCTCCACAGTTCTCCTACCTTGGGAACTTCTTTAGGCTTCTCAGGAACTCCAGCAGGTGTTTTCTTTTCCTGAATGGACAAATTAACAATATTTAGACTCAAAGCTGACTAAAATAGTGACTGAAAATTGACTGAAACACATGCGTAAAAAAAAACAATGCTTTGAATTAGATAGAAACAAATTAACAATATTTAGACTCAAAGCTGACTAAAATAGTGACTGAAAATTGACTGAAACACATGCGTAAAAAAAAACGATGCTTTGATTTAGATAGAAACAAATGAAAACAGCCTCTAAAAGACTTTCAAACGTCAGTAAGCTATCATTAAAAAGGCAGGTTTCATGGAGGCATTATGAAGAGGGAAACAAAACAGAAATGTGAGGAGAGAGAAGGAATGAATGTCTGAAGGAACAGTTCACCCCCCAAAAGAAACCAGTATGGCTTCAGAAGAATTGTCATATAGCACACAAGCCCTTCTTTAGACTACTTTTCTGTCCATTTTGAAGCTTAAAAGCCTCAATCTCCATTAATTGTAATTGCATGGAAAAGAACAATTAGCATATTCTTCAAAATCCTTATTTTGTGTTGCATGGAAGAAAGCAAATCATCCAGGTTTGAAACAACATATCATTTTTGGTTGAACTTTAACAACTAAATAGGATGAAAGGGATAGAAAAAAAGAAAAGGTTAACAATTTGTATGATCTCCAACTGACCAGATCTGCTCGTCTGTATCCGGGCGGCAATGTGTCATCTCTCTCACCACAGATAACACCCTTCTCTGCCTTTACATTTGGCTGAGACATGCAATACACTCCATTAGAATACACACACGTGTAGCAAGACACAGGCTGTTAAATAATCAACATTCACAAACACATGCTAACTGCTTAAGTTTTACACATCACTCAAATATCTACACTCATGCAGTACCTCTTTGACCTCTGGTCCAGTGAATGCTGGGACTTTTGGTGCCACAGGTTGTGATGATGGTAAAGTGCCAGACAGGGCATCAAACGGATCTACATCCTACACACACACACATAAAAATGAACTCCGTGGGATGTTTTTAACACACACAGTATCTGATAATCACACAACAGAAACCACAAAGATGAAGTCAGCAAAGTAAACTCACCTCCGTACCGACTTTAGCTCCTGAAGGACCCACTTCCACTTGCACCTGCAGCACAAAGCAAAATAACTTTTTATTATATTCCATACTGACATATCTGGACTGCACCACCCTACTTAAAGGGGTCATATGATTCTGCTAAAAAGAACATTATTTTGTGTATTTGGTGTAATGAAATGTTTATGTGGTTTAAAGTGTGTTAGAACGAGCCGTTTTAGGTAGGCGTGGCTGATTCTTAACTTTTATAACGAATATCTCTTTGGATTTGAGACTTTAGTCTTTGCAACTTTACAGATCTTCTTTATGCACCAAGAGCTTGTAACACTCCAAAGAGAAAGGAACAATTGAAATCGCATCATATGACCCCTTTAATCATTCCCAGGTATCACACATATTTTTCATTGGGGGGATTCTTCAGGACAATTCCATTCAAAAGTTTCGGGTTGTTTTTTAAATGTTTTTGAAAGAAGCCTCTTATGCCTACATTAATCAAAAATACGGTTAAATATTCAAAACTGTAAAATTGTGAAATATGTTTAAAAATGTCATTACTACTGTTTTCTATTATATTTTAAAATAACATTCATTTCTGATTATCACAGTTGGAAACATTGTGGAAATGATTCAACTTTTTTTCAGGATTCTTTAATGAATAGAAAGTTCAAAAGAACTTTGTGTGACAATGTCTTTACTGTCAATAATTTGTGACATGATACTGTCACTTTTTATCAATTTATAGCATACTTGTATATATATATATAAAAAAACTAAGGATTTCCCCCAAAAAGCCCTTTTAAAATACAATAAGATACACTTTATTTTCAAGCACAAATGTCTCACATTTGCACCTTTAGCATGAGAATGTGAGGGTAAAATAACAACGCTGATGTAATTTTGGTGCATTCCCGATGATCCTTTGTCATTCCATTAATAAAGTACCTTTTGAGCGCTTGTCTGCTTTTGGGCACCAGCCGGGGCCGAGGGCTTCCCAACAGCCAGATCCACCTCAGCAGGTCCCGGTTTGGATGAGGGAATGGTTGTACTCTATCAGGAGCATACGCACCACATATTCGAACATTAACACCAAGATTATAAACAAAACTGAGCAACTGTGCAGCCAAAGCAAACGCAGAGAGTGAAGGAATAGAAAGATAAGACCTCTGTCTTATCTTTTCAGGAGGGCAATGATGCAACTCCTCACAAATGTGTGAAAGATGAGATGAGGGAATGGTTGTACTCTATCAGGAGCATACGCACCACATATTCGAACATTAACACCAAGATTATAAACAAAACTGAGCAACTGTGCAGCCAAAGCAAATGCAGAGAGTGAAGGAATAGAAAGATAAGACCTCTTGTCTTATCTTTTCAGGAGGGCAATGATGCAACTCCTCACAAATATGTGAAAGATGAGAGTGGTGATCAGAGAATGAGACATTGCTGAGGTGGGACAATCCATCAAAAGAGAATTCTTGAAGTAAAAGCAGCAATAACTGGCATGCAGAAGACGATATCACAAAAGTGGCATGTCGATGAAATCTTGTTTGCAGAAGAAGATGGACAAGAGAAGCCAAAACGCCATGGAATGCTGTGCATTGGTGTACCTGGGCCTTATCTTTCAGAGGGTCTGTGGGCTTCACTCCTGTTGTTCCAGCAGGTCCAGTCCCAGAGCTCACAATTGGGACTTTAGCAGAAGGTGCAGGTGTGGGTTTAGAGACTGTGGCCTGCAATCAGCATGCAGGAGTAAGACAGGGATACAGCGAATATTCAAGATGCACTTTAAGTATGAATACGAGATGAGATGGATGGACAAAACCAAATGAGGGTGGTTTGCAGATGGGGTTTAATTTCGAAATGGCAGAGGAGAGAGACCCAAAAAGTCATGAATGTGTTTAACGTTGAGATCCAAAGAACAAATCCCAAAAACACCATCTTCAGTAGACAGAAGTTTGTGCAACAAACAGTCCTACAGATGTTTTCCAGATGTTGTGGAAATGGAAACAGCCCAAAAGTGTTGTGTTAGTGTTTACCAAAAATGTTACCCAAGAATGAAAGCAAGTTAGGAAAGAAATTCAAAAAGGTTTTTAAGAAAAGGCAGCGGCCCTAATGAAACCCAGTGTGAGGAAGGTGTAAATAAACCCGTAATCTGATCAAATCCAGCAGACGGATGGTGTCTACCTGTGGTGTGACTTGAGAAGGTCCTTTCCGAGTGGTGGTGAAGCCTCCACCGCCTGCAGCTCCCGCAGAAGATGCTCCTGAAGGAGCTGCAGGTGTGGTGCCAGGTTTGACAGTCACAGCTGCTGTAGACGATTGCGTAGGTCCTTTCTACAATGCAGATGTGAAAATGGCAACCATATATCATGTTTAGAGCATTTCTTGTTGAGAGAAAGGCTATAGGATCATGACAGATTATTAAATGTGCCAGAATGGCATCAACTATAGTCTTGCAGAACACTTTCTCAGGGCAGATCTTTATTTGTATAGGAACGTGAACATGACCTTCATTTTTATTAGGTATAGAATTTGTTAACCAGGGAGTTTTGGTACCAAATCAAAAGCAAACTCCAGCTGTAACTAGATTCAGGAAAGTGAGTCATAGGGTAGACACTCCTCATGGGAGACACCATGTCCTGCCACAACCAAATATCCCAACATGCTCTGTCTAACAGATAACCACGAGAAAAATGAAAAGAACATTTATGTTTACAATCAAAAAGTCTCAATAAGCAACCAACATAGTCCTCTAAGAGTCCATACAAATGCAAGAGTATATAAAGACTTCTTTGTCTTTTTATCTTGTTGCAGTGATTTTTTTCTGTCCTCTCGTAGATTTTAATGGTGCTGGTTGTTAAATCAAGCGTCTCAACAACCACCCACAACAACCTCGTATTGTGGCAGTGACTTTTGCACTGGCAAGAGGCCTTTAGTTTTTCTTCAGGTTTTTCCACAAAAAAGCTTGTTTCACATATTATTGCTAAAATGTCTTAAGTTTCTTTTTCTCCCTTTTTATCTTCAGGGTTCCCAAACCTTTACACCAATGGTTTTCCATGATGTTCCATGACTACTGGAGCATTAAAAAAATTAAAGCATTAAAAAAAATACTTACTAAATAAATAAAGTCTTAAGTTTCTTTTTCTCCCTTTTTATCTTCAGGGTTCCCAAACCTTTACACCAATGGTTTTCCATGATGTTCCATGACTACTGGAGCATTAAAAAAATAAAAAAAAATACTTACTAAATAAATAAATACATTTCTTATTGAGAATTCTTTTTTAGATGAAAGATCTTGCAGCTGAGCACATCTAAAATTTCCTGATGTTTCTGAAAGAAAGAGAAACTCTGTATTTTTCCCCAGTAGAGGAATCAACTCAAATTATTTATAAAGTCTATCTATACTATCAATTCAAGCTAGTTCATACTACAATTTATGCAGATATTGTCATTTAAACTGTTTGATCTTATTATTAGGTATATACACATTATCATAGCTAAGAATATAGAATTGAGGACAGGCAACAATGTAGCTTTCCACGTTCTTAAAGGAACAGCATTAAACAATTTATCTGAATAGACAGAAGACTTTTCCCAGTTCTCCGTTCAGCTACGATGCCACACCTCTTTAAAAACACAGTAGCGTCCCTCACAGAATAGACACCTGAATACTTCCAAGAAGGAAAAAGCAGACAACTATCTACATCCAGTGGAGATGCGATGGGTCGATAAAGTTGTAGAGTGCAATATAAACCTTTTTGTGGAATAGGAGTCTTTCCATCAGACAAATAAATGAGATCATGTGAATAAATGGAGTAAATGAGAAAACGACTGAAAACAATGACGGACTTTACCTCATATTGCGCAGGCTTCCCCGTGGAGACCTGAGATGTTGGGGTGGGTGTGACCTGCTGAGACTGCAAAAACAGAGACAGAAAGTTGAGTGTTTGAGAAAACGTAATGCATTTACATTATTATGAAAAGCATTATTGCTGCCATCAATAAATAACTATGGAACCCATCACTATCCCTGACCTTCTCGCTACATTAAAAACAGCCAGAATCACATGCAAATCATGTGTTTAGTTTGAAACATGAAGTCATGCTGAATCAGAGAGAGGAGAAACCCATGAATGCATTATCAAACACACTTAAATGTGTGTGCATACTTTCATATGCGAGCAAAAATGTACCAAATGCAAAGTGCAAAGTGGATTTCTAATCAGATGCATCATTATTAATAGATACAAATCAATATTTCGTTGAACACTGAAGCAATAACAATCCTAAAAATGACTTGCTGTAACAACTAAGGAGAACAGTAGCTCTACCAGTTCACAAACTGCATCTTAAACAAGGGCTTCTGAATTACCAGGCAAGACCTTTAACTACCATAATCATGGCAACCACTTCTAGCCATTCATGGTATGTGGTCCTCTCTAAACATTTGCGGTTAACACAGGGAAGTAGGGGTCCCCCAACACAGACACACACAGCACCCCCAACCAAAAGCATCTTCCCGCGCCCCTGGGTTAACTCCAAACCGCCACCTATCTCTCAAATGGACCATGAGTGTCAATGGTCCACTTGAGAGATATGTGGCGGTAATGCACTTATAAGTCTGCGATCCGCCGTAAAGCAAGAAGAAGACGCGTCACCTGCCGGCTGTTGAACGCGCTCAGGACAGTTCGGACATTGCGGTGAAAATCAGAGGTAAAAAACTTTGGTTTTGTTTGTGTATGTTTTTTTGACTCTCAAAGCCGTGATTCCCATCCACTTGCATTATAAGACTGACAGACTGCAACGGTTTGACTTAAAAATCTTTGTTTGTGTTCTACTGAAGAAACAAAGTCACCTACATCTTGGATGCCCTGGGGGTAAGCAGATAAACTATCCCTTTAAGGATGAAATGGTGACAGCTCATGGCTCGTTTATCTATTGGCCTTTACATTTTCTCTATTTTTCTTCCACCCAGTCAGTTTGTGAACATAGCATCAAGGAGCACCCAACATATAGATTAACTGCTTCGATGTTCCCTGAAGTGTTCTGACAAGCTCAGCAGGTTTTAGGTTATTTACTGAATGAGGGTGGATTGTTGATGATGAAATACAAAGAACCAGAGGTAACGACACAGGTAAATACTCGATAAAAGCTCTTTCATTAAAATCTGAGTTTTTTGCCAATCCAGCAAGTGATTAGTGATGGGATGTTTTGTCGATCGCTTAATTTCTATTTATAGAGTGTTGCACTGAATAGCCCCACCCATTGTGAAATCTCATTGGTCCAAAATTGAATTCCACATAACTCTACATTAAACTTGTATCTTTTTGTTTGTGTCACGTTGTCCTACATGACCAACTTGACTCACAGAAAACATGCTACATGGTTGTCATGGCAGGTCAGAGGAACTTAAAAGAATTTTAAAAATATAAAAGATCACTTCTTTTTAAAGACTACTTTGTCCTTTTACTTTCTTCGTGTTCTTCAATTTATTAGATTTAATCATTAAGAAATAAATAAATGCATAACAATGATAACAAAATATGATTAATTACGACAAGAACAACAGTTTTTTATTATTTATTCCCAATAAATTGAAATATTATTAATATTAATAAAATAATAATAATAATAATAATAACAAACATCAAGCATTATCCAGTCTTAAGGTTTTTCAGATTTATTAGACAATTATTAAACAATAAACAAAAAATATATAATTATTATAATTAATATTATAATAATTTGAAATATTACTATTATTAGTATATAATTATTATTGTAATAATAACATTACTATAATCATTACTAGAATTATCATTATTATAATTCTTAAAATAATCATTGTTGTTGGTTGTTTGTTTTTTTTGGGATACTGACAGCCAAGAAAGACAGGAAATAGTGGTGTATGATGAGAAATGGCCAGATCTCTCAAGATCACACATCAGAGCATATGTGCGAACCACTAGGCCACAACTTCTACCACATCTTTAAATTAAAAGAAAGAGCTCACAGTATAGTCATTCAGGAAGACACTTCGCTACCAAATAAGCCGTGAAAGGGCCTTTAGCATACATTCAACAGTCGGTGTTCTTTCTCTGCGCCACTAAATAAAGATACATGAGCAACAATGATAATACAAGTGCTGGCTCGGAGCATATAGACAACATTAGAAAAAACTCTTACAAGTATTTTTTTTTTCGGAAATACTTGGCTGATACCATAATAACCCAACCCATTCAACAACAATACAACAGAAAAATGTGGAAACCCATAAGAGAGCTACTGTGAGTACATGAATTGAATGAGCATGGGTGTAGAGCTAAAGGTTGCGTGCAAGAAACCACCTAGATACATGCTTTTTAGTCAGGTAAACACTATGCATGCTCAGCAATAAAAAGTTTTTTTTTTTTAAAGCATTATGGGTAAATTTGTGGGTAAACACAGGGCAGGTACGATTTAAAAGGACAATGTGTACAGAAGCACTGAAATGAATTTGATGCTGACTCAGTGCACTCAAAACAGA
>NW_015537939.1:2341226-2344803 GCF_001515605.1 Sinocyclocheilus anshuiensis | reverse complement strand
AATAAAAAAAATATATATATATATATATATATATATATATATATATATATATAAAATTAAAGATAACTTCTTTTTAAAGACTATTCTGTCCTTTTACTTTCTTTTCGTTCTTCATTTTATTAGATGTAATCATTACAATAAATAAATAAATCTGATTAATGATGACAAGAACAACTTTATTATTAAATATTATAAATATTAATATTTATTATAATACTAATAATAATAATAATAAAAACAAAGCATCAAGCTCTTAATGTTTTTAATGTTTTTAAGATTTATTGGACAATTATTTAACAATAAATGAAAAATAGAATTTTAATAATTATTTGTAAACTAATAATAATAATAATAAAAACAAAGCATCAAGCATTATACAGTCTTAATGTTTTTAAGATTTATTGGACAATTATTTAACAATAAATGAAAAATAGAATTTTAATAGTAATAATAATTATTTGTATTAGTATTTTAATACTATTATTAGCATAAAATTATTCTTGTAATATTCACATTATTATAATCATTACTAGAATTTTCATTACCATTGTAATTATTAGAATAATAATTGCTGTTGTTGTTAATATTTTTTAACACTGACAGACAAATTATATTTTAACACTGACAGATTGGAAATTATAAGAAATGAGGAGAAATGGGACAGGAAAATGAAACAAGCCGGTCACAAACTCTCCAGATCAGACATCAGAGCAAATGTGCTAACCACAAGGCTGCAATTTCTACCACATCTTTAAATGAAAAGAAAGGGCTTACAGAATTGTCATTCAGGAAGCCTTGAAGCTCAAGTCCTTGCAATTGTACTGATATTTGACCGTCAGAGACACTGTGCAAGGGCCTTTAGTGTACATCAACACACTGTGTTCTTTCTCTGCACCACTAAATAAAGATGCATGAGCAACAACGATAATAAAAGCACTGGCTCTGAGCATATGGACGGCATTAGAAAAAACTCTTAAAAGTATTATTTAGGAAATACTTGGCTGATACCATAATAACCCAACCCATTCAACAACAATACAACAAAAAAAGGTGGAGAGTTACTGTGAGTACATGAATTGAATGAGCATGGGTGTAGAGCTAAATGTTGCGTGCAAGAAACCACCTAGATACATGATTTTTAGTCAGGTAAACACTATGCATGCTCAGCAATAAAAAAAACAAAGCATTATGGGTAAATTTGTAGGTAAACACAGGGCAGGTTCCATTTAAAAGGACAATGTGTGCAGAAGCACTGAAATGAATTTGATGCTGACTCAGTGCACTTAAAATAGAAGTAAACATTCTACAGATCTCAATGTAACCACAACAGATGATCCTCCAAATAATGACAGAGTCAGCAATTTAAATATTTTTTCTATTAAATGTTATGATTAATATATTCTAGGGTGGGTTTTGCTGATGTCACTGACACAGCCTATGTGTCAATACCCCAAAATAGGCCCAAACGCACATGTGATTCAGGCCAGCCTACATGACAAGCTCACACTGTTATCTCAATATCATGATGGTCAAAATTCCTGAAGTACAATCTAACTATCACAGACAGATCCTTCACACAACAATTTCTGTGCACATTTAGCAGAACAGTCCAAGTTTGACAACTCCTCCCAGAAACCACGACTTGTTAGCAGGCGTTAGCGAATGTTAACAAAGGAAATAGCAACACGGGTTAGGTACAAACCACACAGGTCTTCTCCAACCTGTTCTAGTCTCCGAGCCACTGCCCTCTTCTAATTCAACCATACTGAAGAAGCATGTTTGGTGGAGTCGCACGTTGAATCTGTAGACACACCCTTTTAGCATAACAATTGGTGATTTGTAAATATAAGTAAGCTACGTTAGCATTGATTCTTACATCCCAATAACTTCCTCAACAGCACAACTAAACAGAAAAAAATCTGCGGTTTATAGGTCTTTTGTCACTAGTTACCTCATTGTTTACGGTTTAATCATGACTAATGCACATCTCCACCCAAATTACCACAAAAGTACACTCATAAACGCTCTGTAGTTACAGAAAGCTAATCCATTGAAGGACGTCCCAAGTTTCTCATTCGAAACGTTTGTTTAAGAACAGCTATTAGGTAACTGCTATGACGACAACACTTCTGTATTATGACAACTAAGATGTAATGACGGTATGACGTTAGCATTGAGGTTTAAGGATGGGCAGGTTTTACTGGCATAATGAGAGGTTCAGTAGCGCACAGATTAGCATAACACAGGGCAGATTGTAATTCAAGACCAACTAGTTAAGTGACTGCAATTAATTCTGGGACTAAAGAATTTACGCAAATATGATGAATTATGTAAGATTCTGACTGATGATGACTTAAATTTTGGCTTTTACATTACAAATGCCATAACTTTATAATGAGGTAGCATCCTGGATGTGGAAAATGACTTCAAGTTGCTACTTGCAAGCAATCAAGTATGCACTCGAAGTATGTACTAAATGGCCAGCAGCAAAGTATAGGCTAAATGTAATCGTGAATTGTATACTATAGTAGAAGAACTGAGGAAAATTCAATGCAGTATGTTTGTTTAACCTGTTCTGTAAATGCCGTAACTGCATTCTCCACAGTAAAAAGTTTAAAGTTGAGGTACGTAAAAGTGAGGATACCGATTTCCAAAACGGTTCATAATGGCACTAGTGTAAACTAAGCAAGTCTATGCTGGCTTCCATCTGGTTGTCAGCTTCAACCAAAATCTGTAACCAATCAGACAGGGTGTAGCGTGCTTGTTGCATTACAAAATGAATAATTAATTATCCAGCTATGCTTCCAGACATGAAATATTACCTCTTGCCATGAGCGAAGGTCAAAATGGAAGGCTACAAAGTATGTAAATGGCATACTGAGGTCACAAACATCTAAAAAATGTGAGCATAGTGACAGACAGCTCTCATTCTGACATGTAAAATTGCTTAAAACCTTCTAAACCTAAAACCAATGCAGTAAACAAAAACCGTAAACTTAGTAACCAGCTGTTTAAACAATTTCCTGATACTTGTTCAGATGAAGTCTGCTCAGACATTATAGTAAGAAATAGACTGAGGCCTTTTCAGTCTCTCAGACAACAATGAAACAAGCAGTTTCTTGCGTTCCAAAAGCACTGTAATCGTTTCCACAAACTGCAGTGCAGTTGGCACAATCTTCAGCTATAGGCAGGTACAGCGGCAGGAAACCACAGACAGAAATGCAAGAGCTGTAGATACGTACCATCTGTAACAAAACCGAGTGTCCTGTTTCACTTTTGCCTGTAATCCAATCTAAAAGAGAGTCACTTCAATTTCCCTCAGCCTGATATATATAAAATATACCCCTTATGCACACAAACAAGCATATACTAACAGAAACACGCCCAGCAGTGAAGCCAGAAGCCTTAAACTCCTCCCACTCCACCACTTCAACAGCTGATGCCCCGCCCTCGCGTGTAGAGCTGTTCTGATTGGTCGAGAGTGAAGGGGTGCCGCCCATCTGCACAGCGAGCCAGGAAAAATAAACACAAGACTGTTTCCACACAACTAAGGAAGTTGGAGTTGGGGTGGTGGTTA
>NW_015537939.1:2333531-2341145 GCF_001515605.1 Sinocyclocheilus anshuiensis | reverse complement strand
TATATATATATATATATATATATATATATTAGGGCTGTCAGTTTAATGCGTTAACTTCATTAGTTATGAAAAATAACGCCATTAAAATATTGACTGTTGGCAAATATGATGCAGGGTAACAACTTTCTTTTGCACACCATAAAAGAAGATATTTTGAAGACTGTTTGTAACTAAGCTGTTTGCAATTACTTTAATTGCATGAACAAAAAACACTAAGATGTTTCTCAAATTATCGTCTTTTATGTTCCATAGTTTATGTTAGGCTGTTGTAGCCTAAACATTGGTCGAGAGTGAAGGGGTGCCGCCCATCTGCACAGCGAGCCAGGAAAAATAAACACAAGACTGTTTCCACACAACTAAGGAAGTTGGAGTTGGGGTGGTGGTTATAGGTTTCAAAGATAGGCTGCCTGCAGTGGTTTGAAGGAGTCTGGGCCGGTCTGGACTGATAAGAAGTTGTACACGTTTCTATAGAGGCTGGTGAAGAAAAAAGATGCAGTGCAAACCTTCCAGTTCATACCCGTCAGGCTGGGTGTGTCTGGTACACTCACTGCTCAGGAATCTGAACTGCACAACCTACCATCAGCCCAGAGAAAGAGAGAAACAGCATCACATGCATGTCAATCCGCCACACCCAGAGCATGGAAAAAGAACAGAGAGAAAGAGAGAGAGAGAGAATCAGTTAATGCACATAAGAAAAAAAGGCAGAGGACGAAAAACAACTGGGTGAGTCATAAGCCCTGCTTTACATGGAAGCTCGGACTTGCTGCAGAATTGGAGCTAGCGCTTATGTAAGAGGAATATGGTGTAGTTACGTAGCCGCTGCACACTTTGACTCACTGCCTTCATATACACTCCTACTGGTAAAACAAAAGGCTTAACTGGCTTGTTTGTTCAGACAGGATTCCATTTTGACTACAAACCCCAAATAGAGCAAAACCAAGCACACTTTTATGGTAGAAGAGCGCCCTCTGGTGTACACATTGGGTGTACAATGTCAAACAAAAAGTTGATCAATGAGAATACTATGAAAATAAGACAACTTTAACTCTCCCAGATGACAAAAATAGGTGGTTGTGTAATGATTTGATAAATAAAATAAAATAAAATAAAAAATAAAATAAAATTAATTTTAAAACATGAAAAGTGTTTTAGCCATATTTTACAATATATATATATATATATATATATTAGGGCTGTCAGTTTAATGCGTTAACTTCATTAGTTATGAAAAATAACGCCATTAAAATATTGACTGTTGGCAAATATGATGCAGGGTAACAACTTTCTTTTGCACACCATAAAAGAAGATATTTTGAAGACTGTTTGTAACTAAGCTGTTTGCAATTACTTTAATTGCATGAACAAAAAACACTAAGATGTTTCTCAAATTATCGTCTTTTATGTTCCATAGTTTATGTTAGGCTGTTGTAGCCTAAACATTTGTGTAATAAATTTTATGTTGAATCAAATAAAATATTTATTTCTAAAGCTACTATTTGTAATGTCCACTTGATACTTTCTCATTTAACACAATAATGGCATTAAATTATCTTTTGTGGGTAACTTCACAGCCAAATTTAATTCGCGATTAATTAGATTGGTCCTGTGGTAATTAGATCAATCATGTAATTAATTAGATAAAAAAATTTAATTGATTGACAGCCCTAATATATACATAAGTAAAAACAGTAAAAACATAAGATGCAGGGGAAGTAGAGCTAGACAGGAAATTGGAGGGAGATGCTGACGACAAAGGACGGTCTTGAAATTGCGTCCCCGGCAGCACAACAGCTGTGTCATAAGTATTTCCATATATAATTACCATCATGCCCAAAAATTTAATTACTATGGTTTTTCTGTGTTACTCTATACTTTTATGGTAATACAGCAGCACATTTTGCACAACTTAAATGCTTGTGCAATCTCACATAAAGCTTTTGTCCAGGTGACAAAGCTCACACATCGGTGAGAGCAAAGTCAGTCACAGTGGGTGCAGCTGGGTGGAGATTTTGAGATTCACACTGCGCTTATCACAAAACACATCAAACTCCAACATACACCCTAAATCTGTATTTGTTGTCATGCGAGTGCTGGAATGCAGTTGCATTCCACAAAGCCACTTCTGAGGCAGGGGACCTTTGAATGAAACCAAATAAGGAAAACAGGAAAGAACCATTGACCAAACGCAACATAGTGCAGTGCTTGAGTTTAGTGTCCTGAACAACCAAAACAACAAGATTAGATTTCTTTACCGTCCATCTGTTTAAAGTCAACGCAAACTGTCAATTCATCCTGTTTTACTTCTATAATATAATGCATCGCCAAAAGAAATAGGAATTATCTAGGTTTTTTAGAGATAATTTCAGCATGGAGAGGTGTGTGAATTGTGCACATAAAGCAGGCTTCTGCAGGACAAGTGAGTGACTAAACAGGAGAGTTGCATAGCAACCCTTATCGGTTAATAATTGAGTCTGTCATCAGAGTCCCACCCAGACACAGAGGTCAAGATGTGGTGGTGATGAAATCTAGGAATGAATCTCAGAAGGCCAGAGAGTCTATGTATGTGCAATTCAAGTTCTGCAGGCTCAGAACTGACAGTCTGAATAGAAAACATTCGAAAACAAACCAGGTTCTGTGAACGCTCTACACAACTTGGAGGTCGCTCTATTAAAACACTGCTCTGTTTGTTTGAGCGGTCCTTGACTTCTAATATAGCTGGAGAAAGCCATCCATTAACATCCCCATTCATCTCAATGGCAATTAAAACATGATTTCCATTATAACTGCGTTGCTGTCATTTAGAGCTTGTAGCACTGATTATAGATTTTATGATAGAGACACCATAAAAAGTGCAGTTTTTGTCTTGTGATGACATATTTGAAACAGTTTGGGTGGGACATCAAATGGCTTGTCCCTTTTTAGCCGATAAAAATAGCCAATAGTATTAATGACTTTGAAAGTGACTGAAGGTACTCCTGACGTCCTGCGCAGCAATGTGTCTATATTTAGTAGTTTGTTCTCCATGTGGTTTGTTGACTGAGTTTCTGTCCAAGAGTCAGGCATCTGAATTCAGTTTGCTGTCTGTCGCTTATTCAAGCATAACACCTCAAAAAACAAGTTCCAAAAACAAGTTCTGTTCCAAAATCTAGTAAGCTGCCTTTTTGTCTACTGCCTGCTACACAAATAGCATCCTGACGTGAAGCACACAGAGACTGAGTTGACAATCAGCATGCTGCATGTACAAAGAAATACTAAATTAGATTCGATAATTATAGAAATATTTGTATTTTATTTCTTTCAGTCATCATAAATGAACTTAGTTAGGTTTTGCTTTCTCCACAAATGGCAGTGCATGTGCCGATGCTTTAGAATTTGTCCAAAATTAGGTAGCTACATCTTTTTAGGGAGCACAATGATGTCTAACACAATTATGATGCCATAAAATGTTGCCTAGGGAGGTAACTCACTAGGATTTGGAACAGAGCTTTGGTGAAAGGTAAAAAATAGAGCTCTTGTTGCTCAAGTGTGCACAGCTCATGATGTATGACATCATGTTTGCACAATGATTAGGCAATTAACACAGTAATGTTTTTGATTCAGTCTTTGATCATGCTCAGAACATGCGGGAATCTCCTATATGGACTCAAGGGCACAGCCTACCAGGCCATATGTTTAACCTCTAAAAGACAGACAGCACAAATACTTGTTTGCATTAAAGATGAAGCTTTTGCATTCAGACAATGTTCTGTATTAGGTCGACAGCTGAGAAATCTAACAGTCCATCTCTGAGACAACCTGCTGTACAAAAATACCCTCTCATGCTTTAAATACCCAATATTAGCTGCTGAATCTGCACACCTACATACTCAAACATACAGAAATAGAAATAGTTGTGTGTGCTATTGGAACTGCAAGCTGATGGAACACATGTTCATATCAATAGTGCATCACTAACTGAGTGCACAAACCACTGTAGATCAATACACTAACTACACTGTTACAATACACTCAAATCACTTGACAACAGAATTAATGCTTATAAATGCCCCAACACAGAGAAGTGTTGCAACTGTATTTCTAAATGAATGTTCTCCATGTGGTTCGTTTAATTA
This sequence comes from Sinocyclocheilus anshuiensis, assembly GCF_001515605.1. Lineage (NCBI taxonomy): Eukaryota > Metazoa > Chordata > Actinopteri > Cypriniformes > Cyprinidae > Sinocyclocheilus > Sinocyclocheilus anshuiensis. The sequence goes on along the minus strand of NW_015537939.1, from coordinate 2,337,033 downwards.
TTTTTTGTCCAAGAGTTCAGTTTGATGTCACTTATTCGAGCATAATGCCTCAAAAAAACTAAATCTAGCCTTAATTTGAGATTTTCTATTCATACCAACCATTAAATTGCAGATTTAAATAAATAAATGAATAATACAACTACAAATCAATCATTTTAAATGCTACAAGTGAATTTAGGCATCACAACATAATGTACAAAGATTAACTTTATGATGGCAAAGGTAATATAAATGTAAAAAAAAAAAAAAAGAGCATACACAATCAAATATCTGATTTCAACAAATGCACAACCAGTGTTGACAGATATTGATACATTTAAATGCCTGTAATATCAACCAATCTCCAAATGGTTCTGATTGTGCATCCCTATATAAAACACTAAACTGTTTTCAAATGTATGGGTTACATGCACTATATGATAATTATACCTATATACGGTACTCATATGTTGCTTAACCTGGAAATGGATAACAACAGATACCAAGACTTGCCTTGAAGCTTTTAAAAAGCTCCAAATAGTTTGACATCAGTCACACTTTTTTTTTTTTTTACCATTATCTTTGCTAAATTCTTACATTTTTAATGCTTTGTTTTAGTTGATGATTATATATTTGATATTAGCTTTTTTTTTTTAAACTGTCAAATGATATTATTATCATCATTACTGCAAGCTATGAGACATTCAAAATAATTATCAAAATATGTTCTAACAATATAAATTATTCAAATCAATCAAAATAATTGAGTTTTATTATAGTTCATTAAAATCAGTTAATATGACAAAAATCAGGTTAAAATAAATAAACTTCTGAAAAGTTATAGTATGTGCTTGTGTATGCACTATATACAACTATATAACTTAATGTCTCAATAGGATTTTTTGTTACATTTTTAAAAATCTGCATGTAAATGTACAATACACATTCTCCACAGTGAAAGTGAGCATGTGTCTTCCTTCGGGCCATTAACGTCAGTAGCTGATGCTGAACCAGACTGACATGTTGCACTGTGGGAATGAGCAGCAGTTGGATAGCAGCCCACTGAACAACATTGGCTAACATCAGCCACATATCAGAGAGCTCTGCTCATGCTCAAAATGACACAGCTCCCCATGACATCTGCATAACACCAGTTTTAGGTTGCAGGAAGCAAACTGGTGATATTAGCATCAAGAATGACAGTAGGAAAATTGATCAAAAGCAAAAGTCAAAAACAAAGAAGGCAATATCAAGCAATATGCTCAACTACTTAAACAAACCATATGGTATTTTGAATTACTTTTAAGACAGAATCATTGCAAATTCTGCAAAAAAACATACACTCTTAAATACATACACTCTGAAAATTAAAGGTTCCAAAAGTTTTTTTTTTTCTTTTTGCAGCATTGCCATAGAAGAACCATTTTGGGTTCCCAAAAGAACCTTTCAGTCATCATTTCTTAAAAGAACCATTTTCCAACCAAGTCCAAGAACATTTTAAAATCTAAAGAAGCCTTATCCAATCCAATAGAATCCAATAGAACCATAGGTGCAAATAGATAACCTTTATTTTTAAGAGTGTAGAAACATTAATAGTCAAATGAATCACATTGCTCTTTTAAGAAACACACCCAGAAACGCTATCGACAAACAATACTGTGCATTGCAACACCTGGATTTGTCATAATATTGCCAGTAAAACAGATAACAGAGACTGAAGTCCTTGGTAGCTGCAGCTGTATTTAAGTGCTAAAAGTCCCTGTAGTTCCACTTTTTGTAAAACATTTCCTCACACATTCCAGCACTCCTCCCTCGGACGGTTGCTGGGAACAAAGCCAAGACCTCCTGACCTGCACAAACTCAGGCTCACATTTAAAAGCCCATGATCATATCCTCACACTGCCAAGTCAGTCACTGCACCTCAAACACAATACTAAACAAACCCATGCACACACAATACTCTCTGAGACCTCAATACGATTATGTCCAGTAAGCGACACCTGTTGCTCTACAGCGACGTCCTGCAGGGCCGGTTGGTCCCGCGTGCCGCGGATCCAGCTGAAGATCTGGCCCATGTCTACTGGTGCTGAGTGTGTGACGCCGTCTATGTGGCTCTGCTGTGTCTGCTTTCTGAGCTACAGCATGTTCCAGGCACAGGGAGCAGGGGGAGGGGCCAGGGGAGTGGTTAGGGCAAATGGGCAGGGCAATGTCACTTTACTGGAGGCAGAATCAAAAAGAGGGAGGGAAGGAGGAATGGCTAAATAGGGAAGCACGTTGAATTTATACCTCCTGACAAGACGTCTGACACTTTTAAAGCAGGGATAGTCAGGGCGTATGTGAATGTTCACACGATATGATCCAAAGGTAAACGTTCATGGTTATTTTTATGGTGCATTTCAAAGATGTGCATACAGACACTAAAATTCTTGAACCAACAAAACAAACTAATTGAAACAGAGGTGCGGTAACTTATAATTCATAGTAGCATGTGACAAAAGTGATTGTAGTGAGAAAAGTAAACTTCCTGTGCTTTATTAGTGCATCTGTTGCCAAGTGAGACTGTTAAAGACATTGTCGACTCGACCCAAAGAGAGAATTCCACGTCATCTCATGTCCTTCCAACCCTGTCTGATTTCCATCTGTGCAACACAAAAGAAGATATTTTTTACAATGTTGGTAACCAAACTATTTCGCTTCCCATTAACTTCCATATATTTGTCCATACAATGGAAGCTATTGGGAATCAGAAGTGCTTAGCTACCAACATTCTTCAAAATATCTTCTTTTGTGTTGCACAGATGGAAATCAGACAGGGTTGGAAGGACATGAGGGAAAGTAAATGATGGCGGATTTTTTTTATTTTTGGGTGAACTATCCCTGTAAAGCCAAAGAAATCTCTAAAACACTCCTAATCAGCATGTGTAACCAGCAGAAAGTCACATTTCAGGAGAAGGAAGCATTCTATTTTTACACTGAGCATCTAGCAAGAGTTTCTCATTCATCAGTGAGCACAGAGCTGAAATCAGGGACTCGCACTTACAAAACTTTTGTCTCAAATGCCTAATCATGATGCACTGTATCCACCCCAAATGCTGAGAACAAAGCATGCCAGTTCAGTGAGATTTGTTGGGTGTGAACATTTCAAATTTTCAACTGGCATCTCATCAGATGTGGACATGCAGTTATGCGTGTTAGACAACTAAAGACAGCCAATCTAGAAGTCAACGAGCACTGCAATTTTTTTAGACCATGAGAAATCGGCTTACCTACAAACTCTACCTGGAGTAAATTCATTGCCTGAAAATAATTCAATAATCTTTCAGAAAATTGTGCAATCAAGTGTACGTAGTTTAAATCACATCATACATTGTTGAAGTTAAAATGCCATAAAAATGTAAAATGTGTTATTTTCACTTATTACATGGCTCTGTGGAATACTTGATTCTGATTGGTCAGTCGCGACATGGTATGTTATGTAAGGGATAATGTACATCCAGCCGGTTGTTATCTCAGAATAAACCCC
>NW_015537939.1:2329863-2333045 GCF_001515605.1 Sinocyclocheilus anshuiensis | reverse complement strand
AACAGATTTGTTTTTACCATATATGTTGAAATTAATGCTGAAGTCTTCCATTGTAACACACGGTGGTTAAGTGTTTTCAGTCACAAGATGGCCCCAGACAGTCAACGATAGTGGAGTGACTCGTTTAGCATATAAGTAGTACCAGTCAAGATAACTCGTAGTACCCGGATGAGCGGTGTGTTATTCAATTTGCCGGTTGTTATCTGGGAATAACATACCGCTGGATGGCGCGATTGACCAATCAGAATCAAGTATTCCACAGAGCCGTGTAATAACCCTCAATAACAACCGGTAAAAGCTAATAACACAGGCTCATCCGGAAAACAGCAGTTGGCGCTGTACTCTTGCTTGAACCATTTTTTCTTGGTGGAAGCTTTGCGTTTGTTTAGCTAATAAAATATTAAAACTCGATTCAAAATGGTGTACAATTATTTAATTATGTCATCCTGGTATCACGGACTCGCTCTCGTTTCATACAAACGCAGCTGCTGCCATTTTGCTACGATTGTTTTGTACGCTGTAATGGATTATAAGAGAACTAACAAACTGGTAAGGTTTTAAAACATTTTCGTCTTAATTCTTTTATTGCCTTAATTATTTTTGTGGTGAAATGTTGTGTAATAAGTGGTTTGACTGCACCGTTTCCCTTAAATGTCCGTCTAGTTTGAATTTGCCACTTGCTCGCAACTGCTGTCTTTAGGGAAGCTTTGCGTTCAAATATTTCAACTCAAATCAATATTTCGCGTCTAATTATTTACTTATGTGGCAAGTAGCCATGTAATAAGAGGGAGAATGTACATCCAGCCGGTTGTTATCTCAGAATAAACCCCTTCAGGCTGATACAAGACCCCTCTACTTCGCGTCGGGGTCCTGATCACCCTGTCGGGGTTTATTCTGAAATAACAACCGGCTGGATGTACATTATCCCTTACATAATAACTACAATTGAATTGATTGAAAACAACAAACCTTGATTCTTGTCATATTTCTGAGACAGGCAAAGAAAAATTTCCAGTCTTCTAATTTCTGTGTTTTATTATATTATATGATCTGAGAATAACATCACACAATTGAAATCTCTTCTTCTGCAAATTAGCATAATCACAGTATAGCACAACCCATCCTACCTTACGACTTAATTTTAGGAGATATCAAACCTCTCAACTCTCAAAGTCACCACCTGACTGGAAATGTTGACTTGCATTCCCGGGGGCTTCATTTCGACATATGAAGCCTTAATCAACAGCAGCACACTGAAATGCTTAGCGTCAATCCTCATGATGTCGATTGAGGCAGAAGCCCAAAGGAACCTGATATTACAAATGACACAACATGGCTAATTATTTCCAGAGTGCTACTTAGAAATACACAAACACTGCAATTAGATAACACCAGTCCGAGTCAAACAGGGCAAACATATTAAAGGTCAAATCTAAATTATGAGGTCAATTTATTCATCCATTTTCCAGACTCCTGAATGTATCACAATAATATTACGCAGCACAACTGTTTTCAACTGTGTTAATAATAATAAATGTTTCTTGAGCAGCAAATCAGCATATTAGAATGATTTCTGAAGGATCATGTGACACTGAAGACTGGAGTAATGGCTGCTGGAAATTTAGCTTTTACATCACAGGAATAAATGACATTTCAAATGTATTCAAATAGAAAGCTACAACTAAAAAGCCATGATGTCCACATTTGAGTAATTCAACACGACATAAAGGAACAAGTGAAGCTCGACCTCTCGCAGAAGAACATCCTGTGTTTGTGCACACATGTGCACACACACATACAAGCACACACAAGCACAATTTGGTGAAACAAAAGGTTCGACACACCCATATATCTTCCTGTAACTATCAGAAGCACTTAGACTCGTGTTATGTGAACATTAGCTGACATGAACACCTAAGGCAGAAGACTACTAATTATTAATGGTTTAAGCTGTTAAAAAAAATCTCTGATCCACAGACATGTAAATGCATGAAATAATCTGGCATGCATAATTGCAGACACACCTGAGTGTTTCATCTGCGAGCTCACAGAGCAAGTCAAACCAGCTGTGTTATCTTGAGAAAACTCAGTGATGTTCAAGCTTTTTTTTTTATTTATCCTCCTAAAACTTTTCTATATTTATAATATACTAGCTAACATTATGCATTATATTGAGTTTAGCAGCCCCTGGCATTGCCAGGCCGGTGCCCGGTGTTTGTCAATGTAACTGGAGCACCTGATGAAGTGGAGTTTCAAGATATATATATATAGTAACAAAATGTCCCTGAGAACATTTCATGACTCAGTCACAGGACACTGAAACATTGCAGCCACACCAGGGGCCTTCTAGAAAACAAGTGTATTCCTAGCTATACAAAATCAATATATTTCATGCACTGCACATTCATAAATGCATTTCACCACTGTCTCTGCGGGTATGGCTCTCTGAAGTAGATGGAGAATTGTGTCATAATGGAATGCTGTTTTACATTTTCTAGGCTGGATGTGCAAACATGGCAGAGTTGGGTGATAAAACACTCATGGCTTTGAAGATTTACAGTTCATATCTGCGACACTAGACTGATTGGGGACAATAATTCAGCTAAACTACAGGTCAGTAACTGGCAAGGGCTTTCATTGTCCACAAGAGGGTGTAAATGCTCCATTAGAAGCTAAAGCATGACAAGTATATTCTTGATGAATGGATTATGAGTTTTATGCAGGCATTACACATATTGTTTTAGCAATTTGAACGAATTTCCATTCATTTTTCAGTCACTCGTGGTTAACTAGCGATTTCAATTTTTCTTTTCTCTTTGGAGTGTTACAAGCTTTTGGTGCATAAAGAAGATCTGTAAAGTTGCAAAGACTGAAGTCTCAAATCCAAAGCGTCAACCACGCCTACCTAAAATGGCTCGTTCTAACACGCCCCCACATGTCTACGTCACGATGTGGGAAGATTTGCATAACGCCGCCTAAATGTTCACGCAAAGAAAGAAGGCGTAACTTTTATTCTCGCTTTAGTATTGTTGCTGCCGCCATGTCGTGAAGACGCTGTGTCCTTCGTTGTGAAAGCGAAACTACTTTGTTTGGCCTTCCAAAAGAGGACACTAGAAATCAGTGGTTAAGTTGTATTTACAACACTGTTCCAGAACAGTTCAACCCAAATATTCAGATGTGTG
>NW_015537939.1:2322428-2329640 GCF_001515605.1 Sinocyclocheilus anshuiensis | reverse complement strand
CTTGAGGTATTCGGCCAATCACAACACACTGGATAGCTGGCCAATCAGAGCACACTTCGCATTTCAGACCGATGAGCTTTGTACAAATCGACATGTTTCAGAAAGGCTGGGCATAGAGGAGAAACAATAATGTACAGTATGTGGAAAATAATGTGTTTTTTGAACCTTAAACCACATAAACACATTTCATTACACCAAATACACAAAATAATGTTCTTTTTAGCAACATCATATGACCCCTTTAAAAATAATAATTTCACAGACATGACTTTCACAAAGCACAATTTCAAGCTAATTATTTTGCAGATAACAATACCTATTAAAAAACAAATTTTTTCTATAGAAATTAACCTGATTTTGTTAATTTGCATGACTTTCCATGCCTGGAAAGCACAGCTTTAAAAATATAATATTTCCAGGATTTCCATAACTGTGGGAACCCTCAGAAAAAAAGGTACAAAATTGTCATCGGGGCGGTACCCTTTATAAAGATAATATTATGTACACTTTTGGTACTAATATGTAGCATTTACGGATACACAAGGTACAAAGATGTACCTTTTGCCAGCTTTGTACCGTTTCCCCTGATAGTGTAGCATATATGAATTCTGTTCTGAATTATATTTTCAAAAGAAACTGTAAATTCTATCTTACCTGGAACCTTGAGGTCTGAGGAACATTGCCTTTTTGTAATGAAGTGTCACCTTTCTACAAAGAAATTAAGACAGAAATAAAGAAAAGTGACTTAGCACCCTGTCAAAATTTCCAATAACCTGAGGGTTCAACATGCTACTATGCCCAAAGTGATGACTAAACAGTCTATCTGAGGAATTATGACATTACAAATCCGAGTAAAAAGCATTAACGCAACCGTTCTTGAGAAAATACTCTATTTCTGGCATTTATTCCTATTTAACTAGACTCCATTTCAGTCATTTCTCGTTGACTTTTAGGTTGACACTTTGATGTTACGCAGTTCATAAGCCATATGACATTCTTTGAATTCTCTTAACTTCTTTCTTTTCTTTTACAATTGCAAAGCGACTCCAGTATCCGGCAGAACACTTGAGGAAACTTTACAATTCATGCAAACGCATTAAAACCCAATTTCACTACACTAAATCCGACAACGACCAACTTCTAATATAAACCTACTGTTTTTTTAATAACTGAGCCTGTGTGTACAAGTACAAAGTTCAACTTAATCCTGAAGTGTTTACATTTGTCAGCTCTTTAAAGGACCCTCCTTTGAGCACTACGACTTGTTTTATATTGGAAGTTAGTAGTTTTCTGTGCAGTTAAAATCGTGGCACGGTTACTTACGATGCTCGACCAATACGCTGCGTACGCCATGGCGGAGGACGAATCGTTTGAAGGGTAGAAAGTTTGCTCGAATACCTTCCTTGAGGTCCGTTCGCCAGCTTCTTTCATTCAAGTGAGGTGCGCTGCTGTCTCGTTCTTAGATAAAGCCACTCCCGTGAGCGTGGGTACCAGAACACTATGATAATTGCAGCAAATAAATGTTTGGGGCGGTTTATCTCGGTTTCAAGATGTGGTGTACTCTTTTGCATTTCGATGCAATGTGAAAGTTGCTGCTTAATTTGCATTGCGCATTATAAAAATGTGCAGAGAGGCTGAGTCCTTGTTTTATTACACAAGCATTCCTTTGAAGTGATTGCCCAACACTGATTACAGGATATTTCTGTTTCTCTATGCAGGTACTTTAACTGCAACGAAAACATACTCAGAAAGTCTAACTTGTAGTGGCATGTCTTAAAGCTTCATGAGAATCTAAGTTTGCACGTATTCCTGCAACTCTTTAAAAACAGTGTCTATTTGACCATGCACGGTTTCATTGTTAACAACAGGCCTTATTTTAACCCTAACATGAACATTTCCGATGGAACAAGACGCAGAAAATTCGAATTTTTCTTCCAGGTTTTAGGACTCCGAACTGAACCGCTCTTAGTTTAGGCCTATTTTGAGTCAGACATGTTGAATAAATTGCTACGGACCCGCGCACATGACATGCGGGGAAAAATCGTAGCCACGAATTAATAATTCGTTTCCGCGATTTATAACTGCGAATTAGTACACCGTGGAGATAAATTTGTCATGATATCTTTTATTTTTCCCCACCCCATGTCATGTCAAATCGTGCTTAATTTCGCAATTAAGTAACTGTTTCGAATGATTCACAGGTGTTCAGATTCACTAAAAAGAACCTGTTCATAAGAGTCATTCATTCTGAAATCGGACCGTACACTGGTCACGCTGTAGGCTGTGTTTTGATTCACTGGGGAAAAAAACGACTCATATGAATCATTCGTTTGGGAATCAAATTTCAGTGGTTGCGCTATATGATCTGATATGCCAAAGAGAACCGGCTCCTAAGAGTCAATCCTTCGAGAATCATTCTTTACTAGTCGCGACGTATGCTTTGATTCACTCAAAAGAACTGAATCATAAGAGTCATTCGTTCAAGAATCGAACTTGGCTGATTGCTGTAGTTTTCGCTGTAGATTTAGTAAGACTGTTCACAGAAAAGTTTAGGAAACACTGTCAAAGTTCTCACGTACTCAAAGTTCAGTTGCTGGTGAATGCACCCTCTGTAAAAACGAATCGGTTCAGAATAATAACAGTTCCCAACCTTAATCATTATGTTAACCTTTTACAGTGGTATACAGAATACTACAAGGTAGTGTAAATTGCATGTGGAAAAACATACCTCCTTGTTGTTTTTCTTACGACCATGACATCGCTTTCTGTGCGGCATGTCTGAGGAATAAGATCACGGGCTTTAAAAACACGACACAGCTTTGCTTTCACCAGAGGTGGGCTTGTGGCACACAGTATTTGCTCCTCCTGCGAACTGTGAAAAATCAATCTGTGCCAGAGGCTTTGAGGAGGTCTGAGGTAAATCAAACCGTGTGTGAAACTTGCAGAGTGTCAATGTGAATTTGCGTTTGTTTTGAGGCTATTGTGTGTGTGTGTGTGCATGCACGTTCTTTGTTCAAACAGTGTCTAACTTTCTTGAACGTACACAGATGTTTTTATTATTTGTATTTATCATTTTAATGTGTTGCATATGCATTTTCTGATTAAGCAAACACCCCCACACCCACTCAAACGCTTCCCTTTTCCTCCCCTCCCTGTCTTAAAGGAATAGTTCATCACTGTAATATTACTCATTTCTTCCTTGGAAAACAAAGGAGAAATTCTGAAGAAATGCTCTCCATGTGTTTAAAATTAATGGAAGCTAATGCTTTCAAGTCTGAAAAAGGATGCAAACATTTTCTCTATCTTCTGAAACCATGTAATAGCTAGCTCAAATGAGTTTGGAATGACATGAGTGTGAGAAATGAAAGAAATTGGACTGTTTTCTCTGTATGTCTGTCTCTTTCTGGTTATTGTTTTCCTCAGACACACATGCAGAAGTCGTGGCCTAATGGTTAGAGAGTCAGACTCATAACCCAAAGGTTGTGGGTTCGAGTCTCGTACCGGCAGGGATTGTAGGTGGGGGGAGTGAATGTACAGCGCTCTCTCCCACCTTCAATACCATGACTGAGGTGCCCTTGAGCAAGGCACCGAACCCCCAACTGCTCCCCGGGCGCCGCAGCATAAATGGCTGCCCACTGCTCCAGGTGTGTGTTCACAGTGTGTGTGTGTTCACTGCTGTGTGTGTGCACTTTGGATGGGTAAATGCAGAGCACTAATTCCGAGTATGGGTCACCATACTTGGCCACATGTCATGTCACTTTCACTTTCAGAAGAAAAAAGAGAAACCCAGCCATTATCCCCTCCTGTGTGAAACAGGCTCTGTGTTTTTCACCAAAAGCAACAGATGTTGCAGGAAATGCTCTTGAAAGATTTCCTGCCAGCATTCTTGAGCTCATGCTGGAGATATTATACACCCGGATCTCGCTCAGAGAAAGCTGCTGGTGAGTCACACAGGTGTGACATAATTTTTCTCTTGTTCTTCACTTAAAATGATTTCCCCTCAGTTCACTTTCCTGCGACAAGATGATTGATTCATGCTGCATTTTAATCTTCTTTGCCTTAAACCCAATATATACTTCAGATTTGATGGTGTAGAAACAGATTGTTACTCAAATCTGTCTGCCAGTTAACTGCGTAGTGAAACTAATTAGATAAACTGAAGATAATGGGAATAAATATATCTTCTTAATTCTGAGTTAAAAGAAATATCAATGCTTTGTTTGTTAGGGTAATTCATTAACTTAAAACTAAATTTTCATTAATGAATAGGGTTTTTTCACATGAAGGCTACTGCTGCATTTTTGTTCCATACTAACCTCTGTTGGCAGATTTTTTTTTACTGACCCTATTAAAAATTACTGCTATTAGTATGCTGATTGATTTTATTTTATTTTATTTATTTTTTTAATTTGTTTGCAATAACCCACTGACCATAATGTCCACCAGAATATAGTTGCTGCAATTATTGTTACCACTGCAATTTTTTTCCAAAACATTTATTTATTTATTTTTCAGGGTTGTCAAAACGTTACCACAGTTTTATTATAACTGTAATAATAACTATAGATACAGCTGTCTAATTAAAAAATTGCTTGCAAGAATTCACCACTAGATAATTTTGTTTCAGATGGACCTTTATAAAATAGGTGTTTAATTGTCTGAGAATATGGTTAGAGAAACATGTTACCCATAATTAAATACATTCTGTGTTGGTGATTTAAGCCACATAATAAACAACACATTGCCATAAAATTCCAGCAGGTGGCGAGATTACCCTATTTCTCCGTTTTCTACATTGCAAATTGATATAATAAATTAGATGCTATGATCATTTACTGTTTATATTATTCATTGTATTTGTCAAAAACCAAAATAATAAAATAATAATAAAATAAAATGTAATCCAAAATAAAAAATTAGAAGTTGTCTCCTTATATATTATGCCTGATTTAGATTATATTTGTATAACAAAATAGTACAATAATTGTGCACAAAAATATTGTTCAGTGGAAAAGTCATTTCTATAAAGAGACCATTAAACCATGTGTCTAATGATTTAATATTGTGTGCATGAGGATGTGTCATGATGAAGTAATGGCCACTTCTGCCACCTTTTTATTTAAATCATCACTATTGGTTTTCATTTCCCAGCAATCTATAATGTAATCAGTAATGGCAGCAGCCAGGAAGGCAGTGTGACTCATTCTTCACAGAACACCCTGAGGAGAAGTGAAGCCCCATCCACACTAAAACCTGCCATACCGGTAACATCCCGAGTGGAGCCCTCATGTTTGCAGGATCCTCTAAACGTTTGATAATTACAGACACCCTGTGACAGTGATAACATTCACAAAGGCACTAGCGGCCGAGGCTTTGCTGTCCATTTGAATGAGTGTGTGTCTTTATCTGTGTGGGGATGAAGGTCCTCTGCCTCAGATAAGACAGAAGGGACACAATCATTTAAAGGGGGCTGCTGGCTCGACTCTTTTTAATTCATTCAGTTCTCAAGGCACCACTGTAGTATCTATTGACCTGTAGTTCATGAAATCAACTGTTTGTTTTGTGTGTACGCCAGTGGCTGGGAGTATTGATTTACTAAAACTAAATTAAATGAACAAGTCGTTCATTTACAATTACGTGAAACAATTACGTGACTTACATGTACTTGTCTTCACAACCAATGAAATCCTATTTAATTTATTGAAATGACAATGAATGTTGAGCTAATTTATCTGACATGCGTTGTTTTATGTCAAATTGAGTGACAAATTTGCATTGTTATTGTTAAAACGTAAAAAAAATGTTTTGTTTAAAAAAGCTTATATATTCATATAATTTTAAAATACAACTATTAATTAAACTGAAAAAAAAACGTAAAGAACTTGTGTTGTATATAAAGATATATATTTTAATATAGGCCTACTATTTATATAATATATGAATTACTGAAATAAAAATAAACTAAAGAAGCTAAACAAAAATATATAGAAAAAATACTTATAATAAAATGTATAAAAAATAAAATGAAACAAGGCAAAATAAAAATTACTGAAATGTAAGCTAAAACTAAAACAATACTAGAAAATATAAAAATAAAAATATGAATAAATATTATAATAGTACATAAATTATACTATAATAACTCTGCAGATTCATTGGGGTATGGAAACCTGAAAATGGTAACATCTAAATGAACTATTTAGAATCTTTATTGGTTAAATCAGGTAATAATGGCAGGATACTTTTTTTTTTTTTTTTTTTTACAGTGTAGGGTTCCCTTCAAACTTCGAACTGCGTCCTCTAGGGGTCGCTATGGGGAACTCCTCGTCGTGACCCGTGTCTGAAGCATACATTGAAAAAACACCAACAACACGTTGGCCGGCGACAGCCATGACGTCACTACCGGTGCGACTATAGTATAAATTGGCACCGGGAGAACACATCATCCTCTTCTTCGTCTTCACTGACCGTTTTGTTTGAAGCGTGCATTTCCGTGGTAAGAGCGATCTTTATTCCTTCATTATGGCGAGCACTAGCAAGGCGTTTAGAGGATGTGTGCATCCGTATCGTCGTTATTTGACATCTGATGACACACGCGATCTCTGCATTTTTTTGTTTGGGCGAGGAGCACGCACACGATGTCCTCGAGAGGGCAATCTGCGTTCACTGCGAGCGTTTTCCAATGAAAAAGCTCCGCTCTCGTTTGTCTCTCTTTTCGCTGCTGAGGCGCTGAGGAAAATGAGCTTGTGGGGATCGCAGGTGGATCTGGCCGATGAGTTTAAAGAGGGGCTTTCCCCCCTCGCGCTCGTCGGCTGTGGACGAGAGTGAGCTGCTGAAGGATAATGTTATTTCATTTAACATCATCTGATCCAGGGGCCAGTGCTCTGCTGAGTTCGACCCAGGAAGAGCAGGAGATGTCTGAGGAGGGCAAAGAAGCTGAGGCTGAGCCTTCCCAATCCTCCTGCCCTGCGTATGATAAGTTTTGGAAGATATGGATCGCGCCATGGCGAGGCTTGACTTGCCATGGAAGCAGGCAAAGAAAGTGACGTCGCGAGGTCGTCTCGATAAGCGTTATCTTTCTGGCCATAACCCTCCAGCTCAGGTGAGCCTTCCTTTTCTTCCTGATCTCCATACAGAGATCGAGAAGGAATGGAAGAGGCCGTTTTCCTCACGCATCCATCGATTCCAGCATACGAGTTATGCCAACATCGA
>NW_015537939.1:2315826-2316251 GCF_001515605.1 Sinocyclocheilus anshuiensis | reverse complement strand
GGGCTTCGCGCGGCAGCTTCGTGCCCTTTCTTGAGCTGGTTAAGCCCCGGTTCCACCTTGGGCACCACTCCACCTAGTATCCTCCGGGGACCCACTTTTAACAGGGTGTTGCTACTAGGGGTCTGTTGAGACAGTTCCTTCAACATATGCAGAGCATGAGGTAGCCCCTGTGTGACAGGACAAGACATTATGTAACCATGGTTCCCTGAGTAGGGAACGAAACACTGCGTCCTCTAGGTTTACTGCCATGCTTCGGACGCAAGCTTCATACGAAGAAGTGGATGATGTGTTCTCCCGGCGCCTATTTATACTATAGTCGCACCGATAGTGACGTCATGGCTGTCGCCGGCAGGCACATTGGTGTTTTTTCAATTTATGCTTCAGACACGGGTCACGACGAGGCGTTCCCCATAGCAACCCCTAGA
>NW_015537939.1:2305315-2314380 GCF_001515605.1 Sinocyclocheilus anshuiensis | reverse complement strand
TTCCCCATAGCGACCCCTAGAGGACGCAGTGTCTCGTTCCCTACTCAGGGAACCATGGTTACATACGTAACCTGAGACGATTTTTTCCTGGTATTTTAAAGGTCCCATGGCATGAAAATTTCACTTTATGAGGTTTTTTAACATTAATATGAGTTCCCCTAGCCTGCCTATGGTCCCCCAGTGGCTAGAAATGGCGATAGGTGTAAACCGAGCCCTGGGTATCCTGCTTTGCCTTTGAGAAAATGAAAGCTCAGATGGCCCAATCCGGAATCTTCCCTTTATGTCGTCATACGGGGAAAGGTTACCTCCCCTTTCTCTGCTTTGCCCGCCCAGAGAATTTGGCCCGCCCATGAGAAAATGAGCTACTACCATGCGAGGCGAGCGCAATATTTTTTTTTCCTCGAGAGACATCATGGCTTGCAAACGAGCGAAGCATGGCAGTTGCCCCGCCTCTCTCCTCCTCATTAGCATTTAAAGCTACAGACACAGAAATGGCACGTCCTAAGGAAAGCTCATTGTGGGACTGGCTCGTAGTGGCTGAAATTCTGCACCAAGGCTGAATTTCGGGAAAGAGACTTCAGATACAGTACTAGGGACCACTTAGGCCTATATAAAAGCATCCAAAAAGCAGCATGTCATGGGACCTTTAAGGCAATCGTCCTGAAGTGTAATGGACATTAAATAATTAATGCCGTGGTTTAGGGGGTTGTATTTAGGGCTCACTGGATGTGGCAAAAGAAACAATGGTTGTCAGGAAGAGCTCAAATGATCTTACAATTAAGATTCATCATTGTGGTGTAAGTGAGTCTATGTGGGTTACAGGAAAAACAGGAATAACTCATGAAACTTTACCATCATTTGAATCAGTTTTCCTGATTTTGTTTTGCTGTACACTCTTAAAAATAAAGGTGCTTAAAAGGTTCTTCACAGTGATGCCATAGAAGAACCATTTTTGGTTGCACAAAGAACCATTCAGTCAAAGGTCCTTTAAAGAACCATCTCTTTCTTCTTTCGCCACAAAGAACCTTTTGTGAAACAAACAGGTTCTTCAGATGTTAAAGGTTCTTTATGGAACCATTTAGACAAAAAGGTTCTTCTATGGCATTGTGAAGCACCTTTATTTTTAAGAGTGTAGAATATTGACGGGGCCTCTGTCATTACAGCATTCCGTAAATATAATGTTAAAATCTGCTTAATATTTTCCAAAATAAAAGGAAGACATCAAATGGTTTTTCCTACCTGAAAGAAATACACATTACAAAAGTTTAAGGTCAAACTAAAGTTTTTTTGCACTTAAGGTTTGATTGACTTTCAGGTAAAACCCAACAAAGCTACAAACAGTTTATATTACTGAAAATATGTTTGCACTATCATTTGCAAAATAGGTTACTGGAGAGTTTATGTTAAAATTTTTCCACTTTTATTCTGTCATGCTCACAGGAAGAGTGTCACTTTCCTCTCTCCTTGTTTTGAAAGGTCATGCATGATGTTGAGAGATGTGACGGGCTCACGGATGTCACTGTTCTCGGCTCCAGGAGCAATTAGCCTTTAGGTTAACGCATCCGTGTGATGGTTAGAGCTGCAGAGATATCGCAGATGTTCAGCTGACCTTCTGTCAGCACAGCAGATAAGAAGAACCCTCACAAAGACTGGGGAAAAACTAGTCTAAAGCACTATTTCATTCTCAGAGAAACTGATGTATTTTTTTTCCATTGCACTCTTAAAAATAAAGTTTGTGCAGAAGGGGGTTTGTGCAGTGTTTCTGTAGAAGAACCAAATTTGGTTCCTCGAAACTTTCAGTGAACCGTTTTTAAGGAAACCATTTTTTCTTAGAGTATAGAAGAAGAAAAAAATTTTTTTCCACTATGAAGAACCCTTTTTGGAATGGAAAGTTTCCATGGATGGATGTTAGAGGTTTGTCAGATATCGCAGATGTTCAGCTGACCTTCTGTCAGCACAGCAGATAAGAAGAACCCTCACAAAGACTGGGGAAAAACTAGTCTAAAGCACTATTTCATTCTCAGAGAAACTGATGTATTTTTTTTTCCATTGCACTCTTAAAAATAAAGTTTGTGCAGAAGGGGGTTTGTGCAGTGTTTCTGTAGAAGAACCAAATTTGGTTCCTCGAAACTTTCAGTGAACCGTTTTTAAGGAAACCATTTTTTCTTAGAGTATAGAAGAAGAAAAAAAACTTTTTCCACTATGAAGAACCCTTTTTGGAATGGAAAGGTTCCATGGATGGATGTTAGAGGTTTGTCATGGAACCGTAGATGCCAATAATGAACCTTTATTTTTAAGAGTGTAGCAGTGCTTGTTTTGACCATTGCAGCATGTTTTGCTGTTATTCCAGCATAATGAGGACTGCATTTTAAAGATGGCATATCAATTTAACAATTCAGTTTCAAAATAGCAATTCAGTTCTTAAAAGTTCATCTGTTTCAAAAGGTTTTGGTCTATATCTATCTATCTATCTATCTATCTATCTATCTATCTATCTATCTGTCTGTCTGTCTGTCTGTCTGTCTGTCTGCCTGCCTGCCTGCCTGCCTGCCTTCCTGCCTGCCTGTCTGCCTGTTTGTCTGTGTGTGCGCGTTTTTGTGACAAATGAGGACATAAATTTGTATAATGACAAAGGTATGACATAGGTATTACAAGGAGAAGGTGACTTTTCAGGACATTACCCCATGTCCCCACTTTTCAAAACGCTTATAAATCACACAGAATGGAGTGTATTGAAAATCTGAAATAGCACAAAGTTTCCTGTAAGGGGTAGGTTTAGGGGTAGGGTTGGTGTAGGGCAATAGAATATACGGTCTGTACAGTATAAAAACCATTACGCCTATGGGATGTCCCCACTTTTCACAAAAACAAACCTGTGTGTGTGTCTGTCTGTCTGCCTGCCTGTGCCTGCCTGCCTGTATGTCTGTCTGTCTGTCTGTCTGTGTGTGTGTGTGTGTGTGTGTGTGTGTGTGTGTGTGTGTGTGTGTGTGTATAATATGCTGATATAGATGTGACTGATTATTCAACACTATTTTGTCAGTTTGCAATTTTTGGTACCTTTTTTTCTCTGTCAGTTTCTTATATTCTTTACATGCATGCACATGAACATTGCATGTTCCTTTTAATTGGCTCCTCTGGTCATTATTTGCCATAGAAACAAGCAGTACTCAACCTTAGGGAGCCCTGTGCCTTTGAGAGCTGTCGGCTATGTCTCGCTCTGCCTGTATAGAAACTTCCAGGCTACTAAACAGAAACCTAATTACTGGCACAGGCCACACCAGGCTTTTACAGTTATATCAACAATGGAGGGTATCATGAAGCACTGTTTTTCAGGATGTTGACTCTCTGTGCTTTATGGGAAAAACATTAGTACTCTTATGTACAGATGATAAAGACTAAAGTCCATATTGGCAAGCGACATGTTGATCATTTGTCCTCAGGCTTGTTAATGGACTATAGACCTAAAATTTGCAGTTTGTCTCCTTTGTGTTTTATGCAAAGCTTATATCCAGTGTTGTCATCTTGTGCGATAAATCTGGCTGCTGGTCATTGTTGCATGGTCATATGATCAGATCAATTTCCTCCAATATTTGTGTCACTGATATGACACTGAGCACTGACAGCAAGATAGAAGAAGAGAGATAGCGAAGGAGAGAAAGGTTTCCATGACAACTACACATCCTTGACAAATGTAGGCAATAAGAAAAGAATGTGTGTGCATGCATGTGAGGAAGAAAGAAAGAGAGCGAAGATTAGTATACCTGGTCTGAGTCAGAACAACATTGACTCAGACGACTGCTGGCAAGAACTGTTATTTTATAAGCCATTTAGTACATAGCCTGCCCTACATCAATGTATCAACCATTTAAAATAATAAAAATAATAATAAAAACTAATAATAATAATAAACCGTTTAATTTTTTGAAGAAATGTGAGTGAGTCTTGCTGTGCAAAAGTCATTGCCATCATGATGCTTGGGTTTTATCTATGTGAATTCTTTGAAAGAGCCCACCCTCAAGGATATTAGTATATTTTCATCCTTAGATAAAGCAAGGGGCGCTCTTTCAATGCAAATCTATTGGACGTTTTTGCCCATTTTATCGTCACAGATATGGCAAAGAGACGTTGATTCATCGTTGATTCAGTTCGTTCTCTGGGGCAGCTAGGTGAATCATAAGTACAATTTGCTTTGAAAATTAATAACGTAGGCCTACCTCTTATCATCAAACTAAAATCATTAATTTCCGTAATACAAACTGTGCGAAATGACGATTCAGACCAGAAAGAAAAGAACCGACTCAAAAGAGCCATTCCCGAATCGTGCATTGATTGTTTTGAGACAGCTGACAGTATGCGACACTCTTTTGAGTCGGTTCTTTCCATTCAGAATAATCGTTTTGTACAGTCTGTGCCACGGACTGTACAAATTAATTCCGGAAAAGTGCATTGCTTGTTCTGGTTCTAACCAGGTAATGTGAGACTCAGGAATAAATGCCTCTTTAAGTCGGATCTTGTCTTTCCAGTTCAGTTGAATGATTGAAAGTGAGTGAGTATCTTTTAGTATAATTGATATATGCTATAAATAGATAATATTTTAAAATAGATTTTACTTTTCCGTTTCCACTTTAATTTTAACGTTTTAGTAGAATTTTGTTGTTTTTAGTTTAAATTGAAAGTATGTCTATATAGTTTTTATTCATCTTTATTCATTTAGTTTTAGTTTTAGTCATTATAGTGCTTCAAGTTAAACTAAATAAATAAGTTTAAGCTTTTTAATATTTTTTTTCAGTTGACGTTTATTTTATTTCAAGTATTTTTTTTACAGTTTTATTTATAGTTCTTGCTCCAAAGAGCCATTCATTCCAGCACACTGTCCGCTGAGAATCAGAAAGCTTTAAATACACAATTTTTACCTACCTGTTCAAACCTTTGAGTAGTTTATATCTCATTGAGCAACACTGATTTTTCCCTACTGTGATTACTGAGACTGATTGCCATAAGACCTTATCAAAAGATGATTATTAATAGGCCAAGCAGATTGCAAAATCCATCGCTTTTTCGCTCTAGATGTCAATTCATTTTACACTTAATTCGTCCGCAGCAGTTTAAACACACTGTTTACACAGTTTACACAGCCAGCATGGCCTCCATGACGTCTACTGGCCTGATTCAGAGTGTCCATTGCTCCATCAGACCTTTATTTCCTGTTGTCTCACCCCATCCCCCTTCGCAAGTCATGGTTTTACCCCACTTATTGTTCATGCACCATTACGTGTTACCACGTCTCTTAATGACAACCCCAGCTATTACGGTGACAGCTTAGATGAGATGGCAGTAATCAGATGCGAGAGATTATCTCAATTGGCTGATCTGGTTTTCCACATTTGACGTGCTTGTGTGCATGAGAGTGTTTGTGCTTGTGCATGTTTGATCAGTGAAGCCTTTTAAGGCTTTTTAATTGCACAGTACATTACCAGAAAAAGGAGCGTTTTGCATGACTGAGTACTTCCGATGCTAAGAAAATCCTTCAAGCCTTTGGTTTGCGCAGTGGCAACCTGCCAAAGTTGATCCAGTAAAGACAGCTGGTATATTAGCCAAAAGTTTTTTTGTAAACTCTCTATTTTCTGGCCAACTCTCCAACCCCTTTTTAAAGAATACAAACATGCATCTCATTCATGAACTTTGCTACTTTTCCTCATCTATTTCCAGGTGCAAAGTCTAACACGTTCTGCTTAATGCAAACAGGTGTTGCTAGGTGGATGTGGATGACTGCAGCTGCTTCAGCAAATGGACTGTTTGCTCAAAAGCCCAACTGATAGGTCTACTCTGAGAAAAGACCTGCTGATTTATTTTCATGCATTGTCTAGCTATCTGTTAGCATTCCCATTAATCTCAATGGCAGTTGCTTGGCTGACGCATAATAACATGCACAGTCTCAGGCCCTGATAGTTCAAAAGAAAAAGAAAATAAAATATTTATAAATATTTAAATATAAAAATGTAAATATTAAAATATTTATTGTTTTGGAATATATTTGACAGAAAGCTATACATTTAACATTCATGTTTACTACATCTACATTTATTTAAAAATAACATAAATCATATAAACTATTGCATGTGAACAATAAAAGGACAGTAAAGTTCATTTTCCTGTTTGAGAGGCAGGTGCATCTGGGAAGCTCTTAAGTGCCAGGTATATGTTTGTTATTAAGGGATGATATATATTTAGGTTAGAAAACAATATGTAAGGTTTTTGTCATTTTTATTATGCATGTATTATGTATTTTTATATAATATTTCTATCATTTATTTACGGAGTAACAGAAACTATATAGCAAACTGAAAGATGAGTTATTAGTTGTTGTCTATAAGGAGTAATATTATTGGAATAAAACACTAATTACAATAACTTTGCAAAACTTTCATTAGCCTACTATTCCCAACAGACGTTTTTGCTGACATTTGTTTTTTAAGAGGTTGAATTTTTGTATAATATTTTGATTTATAAGTAAGTTTTTTTTAAAGGTAGATTTGAAGGTAAGTTGCTTCCAGTTTTGTTGCATTCAGAAATTATGAACAATTTTCCATTTCAATCCTTAAAGCAACTGATTTTCTTAACCCTGCAATATGAGTTCCACAGTGTACCCAAACGTCTGTTCTAAACGTTTGGTGAGCTAATTAATTGGTAAGAAATTTCACGAAATTGACGGGCTGATTTATGGCAGCAGCTATCCACTGTGTTATATTTACGACAGTGAATTGCACTCACTTAAGTGTATTGGCGTTTGTTATTTTAAGATTTAATAAACGTTAAAACTTATTTGG
The DNA here is from genome assembly GCF_001515605.1 of Sinocyclocheilus anshuiensis. Lineage (NCBI taxonomy): Eukaryota > Metazoa > Chordata > Actinopteri > Cypriniformes > Cyprinidae > Sinocyclocheilus > Sinocyclocheilus anshuiensis. Next base: position 2,307,553 of record NW_015537939.1, on the reverse strand, counting down.
CGCTATGTTGCACCTTGACAGACCCATTCCAACATCACAACTCGTCGTATTATTCTAGAATTGCTAGTTTGCCATTTGTAAACACTTCTTCGTTTTGGTGATTCGTGTGCTCAGAACTGTGAATACTCCACATGAGGTGGAGTGTAAGGTGGAGCCAAACAATTGATTTTATCCGGAAATGCTTCAGTCACCTGGACTTGTATAGGTAAACAGGACACAGTTTAATAAACATTACATACATGAACTGTGCACTATTTATAAAGTAAATTACAATGCTCTTAATAATGACCATTTTAAAGCTGGTTTATCCTGTTTGCTCTAAATTCAACTGGCACCGAGATGCACCTGGACACAACCAGTGTTGGGGAAAGTTACTTTTAAAAGTAATGCATTACAATATTGCGTTACTCCATAAAAAAGTAACTAATTACGTTACTTGGTTACTTTTTGTGGAAAGTAATGCGTTACTTCACTAGTTACTTGAAAAAAAGTAATCTGATTAGGTAACTCGCATTACTTGTAATGCGTTACCCCCAACACTGGACACAACACAGTCCATTCAGAGATAACGAGCAAAACTGTAGCTCTCGAGTGACATGCACAGATTCATAAACCCATGAAAACAAATGGACCTGTGTGCCTCATGCACAATCTCACACAAAACAAAAGACGCTGACATCAAAAGAGGCCGGTGTCTGTCTCAAGGTTCTCAAAGTGCACGATTCCAGTCTCTCTCTTTGATAAAAGCACTTATTTTGGCACGACACTGCGCCTCGGGTTCATCTAGAGTGGACGCGCTCTGTCTGGACCATTGTGACACTGACTGAATAAACTGGTGTGAATATTCATGAGGGCTTATGACCTCCTCATCACAATCTTCTTTATATTCATACACAGGGCCGTAGCTGGTGGGAATGAGTCTGGACCACAGTATCTAAATCTTCATACTGAATTCATTCACTACAATGTATGAATGTATGATGTAATGATTACATCATGCTTTACATCGTAGCATTCCTGTTGAAATTATAGGCTACACATTGTCCATTCTATGTTTCTTATTTTTTTTAGATTAATTGTTTTAAAATATTTACTTGTATTTATTTTCATTTTCCTGTGTACAAAAACTGGTTATGTGAATTGTGAATATTTTATATTTAAAAACTACATTAAAATGTAATGTAAATATGTATTTCTAGCCTGCTCTTTATTAATGGTGTTTCTCAGTCATATGACTTAAGTATTTTGATGATGCCATTAGGTTTATTCCACATTATATTACATAAATATATTTTAGAATTGTATTAATAGTAGTTTGAAATCATTAGTCTGCCAAATCAATTTGGTGGCCAACCAACTTACAGGAAGCCATTTTGTTGTCATGTGACAAGAAAACCTTAAACAGATTGGACCCCTATAGACCGTCAACAGTCTTAAGGTCAGTATGTTATTAATATTAATTATCTTTTTTTTAATTTTTTTTATTAATTATTAACTTGTCAACTCGTCAACAAGTAAGGTGTTCTGCTATTTATTTATTGGCATAAATGCTATTGAAAATCTATTAAACATGAATTACATTTACTTAGATTCATTTAAACCATATTTTATTTTCCTTTTTTATGTATGTAGGCCTATGTGTATTTGTGTGTGTCGTTCCACATACAGTATATATCTGTATATAGAGATAGATACATGCATACATACATAAAATATATTTGCAAACGTGTGTTTAACATGCTAGATTTCTGTATTGGAATGCATGTGATTGCTGTTTAATATGGATATCGTATTTGCATATGCAGCTCGTGTTGTGGAGCTGTCCACTGCTGCGGTGCTGAAACCTTCTCCTTATGACGCACACAGTTACGCCAACTATTTAACTATTTCTGAACGGCTGTTCCCTTATGTATTTAGTCTAACTTCGGATATATCTGCTAGTCTAAGGGTAATGAGGCCAATGAGATATTGATTTGAACAGTTGCATATACAGCGAGATTATAAAATCTAACCCAGTTCTAGAAGGGTTTCGCGCACATTAGTGCGGAATGGACCTTGTATTTATTCTCAGATTTCATGTTTTTAACAAAAGCTTCCATTCCTGCTCAAATTTCTAAGTGTAGAAATGCTCGTCGGCTATTCATAGAGAAACATTCCCCTCCTCTTCCATGCGCAATTCACCCCGCCCGACTCCCCCGGGACCCGAGCATCCTACCCCAGGTAGAAATTGACGCCCGA
>NW_015537939.1:2299642-2305137 GCF_001515605.1 Sinocyclocheilus anshuiensis | reverse complement strand
GACGTGTAAACATCCCTTCCTCTTCCACGACTCTCTCATTGGTGGCTCTCCATGCGCGTTCAATTACTCGCTCACACTGCATCAGAATTAACTGGAGAATAAAGCGTTTACCAAGGAAGCCGAACTGACATTTCCCGTGTTTACATATTCTGTATTTATTTATTAACTTATTTCTATTGAACTGTTTTGTATCCATCGTGATCATCCAGATCATTTTTAAGTGTTTGTAATTGATTTGAAATGGAAGAAAGATGTCGTCCAATGTTGCTGTGCAGTATTCTTGCTCTGTTCTGTGCGCTGGTGTCCTCAGCTGTGGACAGACAGTATCTGAACGAATGGGCGGTGGAGATTCCAGGAGGATACGACAATGCCCGATCCATAGCCGACGAGCTCGGATACAAATTAGTCCGACAGGTAAGTCACGCCAAACACTGCTTTTCCTCCATATAGTAGGATAAAACACTTGTCTCACACACATCTGGCTCTGCTTTGCATCCGTGTTGAATTAAATCGTATGTTGATGTGGTTGTGTAATGCGTTTATTCATAGCAACACCGTTGCTTTACCAGATCATGAAAAAAACGCGTTTAATCAGTTGCCTTGAACATTTGTTTAGCCATAATACAGTGAAATGTTTGTTGAGTGATGGTTGAATGTGTTTTGCAACAAGGATACTTATTATTTTTCATATATCTATGTTAGATCTGATATCTGAATCCACCTTTTCTCTATAAACTCCATAAAGCAGTTCAGTAAATGCAATTGTAAATAAAAATTTTACCTGCTAATCAGATATGTCAACTTTTATATGAGTAAACATTCACCTGTTGTATCATTTAGTTCTCTTATAAGAATGTTTTATTGAATTGAATAGAAAATAAAGGAAACACAACTGTAAGTTAACTGACAGACCTAATAATTCTGTTAAAAAAAAAAATGTGTGAAATAGCTCCAGGCCGACTAGACCAGACAGATGGGAACTGCGTCATTATGACCAGGCTTAATTTAGCTCCAAATATGAACCTATCTCTTCAGTCAGTTCTCTCTCATTTGTCTGCAGATTGGGGCGCTGGAAAACCATTATTTATTCAAGCGGCACAGTCACCCTAGCAGGACCAAAAGAAGTGCGGATCATATCACCAAACGTCTGTCGGAAGATGACAGGGTATGCGATTTTTCATAACCCATTCATTCTGTGTACAGTACGTAATAATAAAATGTGCATTTATTCCAAAACCCCACTGAGATATTCAAAAATAAATGGTTCTGGGCACCTGTGGCTTCTTCTGTAGGTCTCTTGGGCTGAACAGCAGTATGAGAAACGGAGGGCCAAACGTGCCCCGCTGGGGACCGAATGTAAGGACTGCTCGGTGGACAAACTCTTCGACGACCCTATGTGGAATCAACAGTGGTATCTGGTGAGTCTCAACATCTTTACTTTGTCAAAAGCGCGATTTGAATTTCTTTGGCTCTGCAACATTGATTCTGGAGGTATTTTTTTCCCATTCATTTTCCCCATATATATTTTTAAGAAGTTCTAAACCTTGAACCAACTAAGATAAATAATTTGAAAGTCAAAAGGCAAATACAATACTATGTACTTCACTTAAAAAAAAAAAAACTAGTGTGGGATTTTAAGAAATTGCTAGTAAATTTCACAAATAATTACAAATAAATGGCAAGTAACACACTGATATTTGCAAGAAAGTCTGTAGAATAACTGAAAGGTAACTAATTTAGTAACTAAAATATACTCCAATAATCATCAACTTTACAATTTCAAATAATTATTTTTCACCTCTTTTATGACTGGATGACTCATCCAGTTATACATTGTGAATGTCATAATCGAATCAGAAACAATTAAAAAAAATTATGATAAATCATTGAATAAATAAAAAAACATATGTAGTTCACTGATAAGCTACGCAAAATCGTGTTCATAATCGCAGGCGATTTGATCTGCGATAATGAACGCGATATTGCCTAATTGTCAGAGAACTACGGCTCTGTGTAGTAAATGCCGCTCCATCTGAAAGCAGGTGATGGAGATTTACTACTAATCACGGAACTGGCTTTACTGATGAGATGCGCATGACAATTGCATGCGATTAATTGCACAGCCCTAGTCTGAAGCTAAAAAAATGAGTCTACAACCATTATGCAATTTTCTATGATATCTGTCAACTCAAATCTGCAGACTGGCTCTGACTTGTGGCAACAAGTGACAACTTGTTCAGAATGTAACTCTGGGCAAAAGTCATGTAGTGTATTCCAGTCTTTAGTCATTTGGCAGAAGTTGAAATCATATTAATTTGTTTACTTGTATATAATATCATTGCTTAAAATCCTTAGTGATCTCAGTATGTTGGACTTAAACATTTCATGTGGACAAAATCCATCTACAAACGGCTTTGTTAGATTTTCCTATAAGTGTTGTAAAAGCCATTGCAACAATCTTCTCTGGGATGATGTATTGCATTTCCTGTCTGTAGGCCTTCATTACTGGGTCAGTTGTCCCTCTGGACTTTGGCACTATGTGCAGTTGAAACGCATTGTTTTTAAGCTTTCAGAGCTCATAGTATGGCTAAACAAAAATGAGATTGTAAAGGAGAACCCTCCTTAATCCCAAACAACAGAAGAGCCAATCACACATTAGTACCAATTTACTGAAACACAGTGGATTGATGGGTTTATCTTATGGAAGCCAAGCTCTTAATGGCAGAGAATGGCTTCCGTACAGTCACAGATGGGAAGGATTCAGCTGCCTCTAGTATGGATCACAGCTCATGGTTTATATAGTAAGTCACTCTAATCAAATTGAAAACTTCCATTTGCATTTCCGACTGAGGGATTAATTTTTTGGACAAACGTTTTATTCTAAAATGCAATTTAGCAGTGGCATGAACCGGCAATGACCTTTTGTTCTTTTTGCTCAACAAGTGTGCTGTTTCTAAACCTCTTTATTCGTGTTTGGAGCATGTTTGTGTGAGCGCCGCCACCTCTTAACCTAATTGCTCATGAAGTTCCTGCCTGGTTTTATGTCAAACTCTGTCTGTGTTGCTGAATTTAGCTTATTAGATTATGTCAGAGTCTCCGTTTATTCATATTCAACTCATTAGACTAACATAAAAGTAAATATTGTCAGAAATGAAATTAATTGCATTTTAGTGAAAAAGAAAGAGGATTTTCAAGACAAACCTACCATGAGTTCAGAGCTTGGCGTGTGGTGGAATACGTTGAAGCTACAACTGATTTTTAACTTCATTTTTTTTTATATAAATGAAGATTAATTGCATAATTATGCTCTACCCATAAACTGGAAGAGTGTTCAACCAATCAGATAAGCTGCTGTTACCATGGAAATGTAAATTGTGCCAAAAAAAAGTGACCTTTCACTCCCATGAAGCATTGACGTAGTTGTTTATATATATACACACAAATACACACATATAAATACATATTTTTATACAATTTCATAAAATGTAAAAATAATTGTTTATATAATACTTTTAAATAATAAAAGTTTTATAAAATATATTTTTGTATTTGACTGTAATTATTATATTTATATGGATTCTATTATGTCATTTGCATTGCTTCAATGGATGCTCAGGGTTGGAACTGAACTCTGCAGGAAGGTAGATCTCCAGGAACAGGGTTGGGCAACCCTGGTAAATAACATAGTAGTCAGTTATTTTAATGTTTGCTTCAAATCAAAGTTTGTAATATTTTGATCCATCTTGGAGCTGGTTGTTTTGTCTTATAACTCTTTATTGCAACATTTGTTTTTTAAATGAACAGAAAAACGACTTCATCCAAGGCTGCTGAAAAGTGGGCGGTCGCTGTTGCGCTCTATTGGTCAATATGAGTGATGAGGCAGTGAAGGCAGGTGGTTCAAAAGGGAAAGAAAGAATGACGTTCAATCTTGTGAGATGAAAGGGTAGATAGAAAAGAAGAAGGATATGGATTTATGGAGGAGAAAGACGTCTCAGTGAATGGATTACATTTCACCAGAGAGGACTGCTGATAATTCAATTAAAGAGATGACTCATATGCTTCCATTCTTTCTGTATGGAGAACGCTGTGTGGTTTGATTCATATTTTATCTGTGTGGTACTGGGTACATTGAACATTTTTAGATGTATCACTGTGTTTGACTGTATCTCCTTAGAAGCAATGATCATGTTAGAGAGTTTATGCACCTGCCAATATCTGAGATGCCCAGTAAAACTTCTTGACTCATTTAGAGGTGCTATGAAGGTGGTAGATCAGTGATGTGTACGTCAGCTGTGGGCTTTACAGCTCTCTTGAGGTTATGCTGGTCGTGATTGTGCTATGTGGCAGAGCCGTCATGTGCGGTGGGTCGTCTCTTTTACTCACCCTCCCCCTCTAGCCTTTCTGGAGTCAGCTATGAGTCATGCTTCATGGTAATGTTACTGCAGCGTCTATGCTTTATTTGTGAGCAGATCTCTTTCTTCCTTTTTGTCCTTTTTCCTACCACTTTTATGCCCCAGGCAGCTTTGTTACATTGCTAAATACGCTATATATTTTATATACACACTAGTGGTGTTTTGCATGTAAACAACTTCTTAAATAATGTGACTATATCTTTTTAGTGAACAAATCGTTTTCATTATTTTACGTCCACTGATTTGTAAATCATTTTTGAGTAAAATACTTTTGCACTTTTAATAGCTTTTTCCAGCCTTCAAAGACTAATTGTAGCATGGAAAAAAATAGTCTAGGATTTATGGGATGAGTGACTACACTCCTTCTTTGATTGAGTAGGTGTTTTAAGTCTGTACAAACTGAACTAGATATCTGTGTTTTGAACAAACAGAAATAATGGGACATGTGTGGCATGATTGAAGCTTAAAGTTACAGTGACTTATTTAGGCTATTATTGTTTTGTCTTTTCTTTCTTTAATTTAACAAGGCAGAAGTTATGAAAGCCCATTTACCTCATTTACATAAAAAAATGTTTGAAATAAATCATAATGTGGAGCGTATGAGCTACAAAGTTATATTATACAATAAAACGTTAAAAAAGATATACTTTTTATATCATAATTTCAACTTTTTTCTCACTATTTGGACTTAAATGATTTCAAATCACTATTTGATATCTCATGATTTGATGTGTGATAATTCTGGCTTTTTATCTCATAATTTGGACTTAGTATCTCATAATTATGACTCATAATTTCAGCATAATTATGTTTTAATGTCATAATTTCGACTTTTTATCTCATAATTTCATTTGATCTCATACTTCTGAATTTCTGAAAATTTCATAATAATGAATAATCGTAATCTCATAAGTATGACTTTTAGGTCATCATGACTTTTTATGTTATAAATAATGCATTGGTAAATCTTTTTTTTATGTTTTATGTTAGAATTAAAAAAATGTATCTCATAATTGTGACTTCTGAGTTTCTGAACATTTCATAATTGTTATTTTATTTCATAAGTATGACTTTTGCGTCGTA
>NW_015537939.1:2289087-2299551 GCF_001515605.1 Sinocyclocheilus anshuiensis | reverse complement strand
TATTAGCGGTGTTTCTGATGTGGCAGAATTGGACTGCCATACGAAGTTGAACAAATTGAGGACAAAATAAAAGATCTGCTTATCAGTGGTGCTTAAATACTGTTAGATATATAGGCATAACATTTCTTAGAGCAGTAAGAATTTAACAAATCTACATGAATGATGTAGATGTACTAGCCACTCAACAGTGTATTTCCCATCATTGCACAGCTGCTCTGTGATATTTAATTATCGGTCAATAAGAAGAAATCCCCTCATGCTCTAGTCTAGGCTGAAAATAGTCTCCACAAACCAAAAGGTCAGCATGGACGATTACATCGCCGGCTTTCATTTTCAAACAAACAGCTTTTGTTGGAAGGGTCAGTGGTTAAGTCATACAAAAAGGGCTTTTGTCTTCATGAAGAGGTTGAGAGTAGAGTACCTGAGAGTGTTGAACGGTACTCATGAATATGACCCTGGATTGCACACACATTCACTTAAACTGTCTTTCCTAATCCTCCCCTTCCAGCAAGACACCCGGATGTCATCATCCCTGCCCAAACTGGACCTGCACGTGATCCCGGTCTGGAAGAAGGGCATTACGGGCAAAGGAGTGGTCATTACCGTGCTGGATGATGGCCTCGAGTGGAACCACACCGACATTTACCCTAACTATGTAAGTGTGTCATCATTGGAAATGCCTACTCGACCACTATCCACTGTTGTTTCCATGCCAACGCCGACCCCTCAACCGTGCAGAGGATAGTGACACCTACCACACCTAGAGCAAAGCCATTTGATGAGGACCTCCAGTACAGAAGGTCACAAACAAACAATCATTCACTCTGAATGTGTGGCATTTACATAAGGCTGCAGTGAGCCCAGCATCCCTTTTTTTGCAATAGAGATGACTCATAAATCACAGGATAACATCAAACATCTGTCTCCTATTAGCATTTGAGTACATTGTAGCATCAGCCGTCGCTCTGCTGTTGGCTTGTTTACAAACAGCAGTCTTACAAAAAAGAAAGCCTTAAATCGAGTGGAGACCCGCATGTGTCTGATGCTGGCGATGATAGTGTAATTGACTCACATGTGTGCGCACACACACTTCTCTGAGAAATAAAAACAGAAAACTTGTTAATAATAATACATTTTTATTAGCATAAACTCATTTTTATGTATGTTTATTAAATAAAAAAACATATTGTAAAAAATGTTAAACACATGATTTTATTTCTAAAAAAATTTTTAGAATAAAGCATATAAATATAAAAAATGAAAGAAACATAAATAAAATAAAATAGCATAAACTATCAACACATTAAACATAAAAAAACATTAACTAGCTGTGTTTGGAGTCTAATACATTCAGCTTTCTGCATCATGCTTTCTATTTTTTTTATTGTTTGTAAAAGAGAATGCATTATGAAACCATAAACCAGTGTTATTTTAGTATCAGTGAGATATTATAGATATTACAGTTGAAATATAGTTTTAATATTTTGCATTAGTTTTTATTTCTGTATTTTCTGTTTTCATTTTAATGTTTACACAGTTGACGTTTATTTTATTACAAGTAACCAAAAAGGGTTTTTATGGTTTTAGTTTTAGCAAACTATAATAATTCTGCTGCAAACTTTGTCACATGCCCTCATTGCTACGTTCACACCATTTTGGAATTTTCATAATTACAAAGTTAACCGACACCGTATTCTGTTTGGCAGCATTTATCCCAACTTTCCCAAAAAACATTTACATTTTTGGGCCAGTTCACACACAACACATTTTTACGTTTAAAAGCGTTGGATGCAGAATAATGCAGTTTAAAAAAAAAAAACGTATTTCATCTTTTTTTAAATGTAGTGTCATGTGCAAGACACTACAAAAGACACAATATGTGATTAAATGTAAAAAAAAAAGTAGGGCAGTGGAGCGCAAAAACATAGAGTTTTTTGTTAACAAGACATTTTATGAGCACTTAGTTGGATTTCTACACTATGAGCATTTCTAAAAAAAATTTTTTTTTGAGTCCAGGGTGTGAACAGTATAAAAAATGTCAATTACAGTAATTCTGACTCAGTGTAAACACAGCATAACTCACTGTCCAGTTATGATCCCAGGAAATAACATATTGTGTTTTTTTTTTAGAAACAGTAAGAGTAGTATGCTACTATACTATTCTGAACGATTCTATTCTTCTCCCTTCCTATAAAAACACATCTGATTGCCACATACTGAAACTACTGTTATTTATTCTGTGTATGCTAGAAATTGTTTTTCCGCAATCCTTATTTATTCTTTCTCCTCACTGTATAGGATCCTGCTGCTAGCTATGATTTTAATGACAACGATCCAGATCCCTTTCCCAGATACGACTCCACCAATGAAAACAAGTGAGTAAATGAATCTCTATACTCTTTCATTTCTCTAGATGAATGGACAGAAAATCTCAAGAGCTCTGATCCACACTTGAAAAACACAAGGACAGATGTTTCAAAGCCTTTAGCCTTTCAATTATGTTAAGCACCTCATACAGCGATAAGGAGACTGACTGGAGAATGTTACCAGCCTCGGACTGGCATAGTTCTTTTCTGCCCTCTTTAAAGAGATTAGCAGATTTATTTAACATCATACTAAATCTGTTCAGAGAGAATTAGACCAGACTGCCATTGCTTTCCAGCTGCTATGAAAGGAGAGCTGACAGTGTGTGAGTAGGTCTGATCTGAGAAGGTCTGTTCTCCATCAGGGAACGAGTGTAATCCATTCCATCACTCGTGCTGTCTTACATAAGAGGATCAGAACCCATCCACATCTATGTGGCTCAAAATTACAGATAGAAGTCAAGAAAGAAATCAAATCAGCACCAAACCTCTCTATTATATCAAAACTAGAGCGCTCAATCGGTGCCTACACATATAATGAAATATTCTTTAAATTTTTTTATATAATTGTTGAAATGTAATTCTTTAATTAATCCGATTAATCCATTATTAAATTATAGTGCCAAAGGAAAGCAAAAAAATAGAAAGTATTGTATTGTTTAATTATATTGTTTATATACAGTGCTGGGTAGATAACTTATTGTAGTCCATTACTGATAACAATTTACATGATGATTAAATTGTACTTGACACATGACACATTTTAGGAAATATAATCGGACTACTTTTGGATTACTTTTACACCGGGGTTTCTCAAACTGGGGTTTGTGTAGGAACTGCAAGGGGTTCGTAAATTAAAAAGCAGATAATTAATTAAATCTTAAATTAAAAGAAATAAATAATTTAAGAATTTAAATAATAATAATAATAAAATATTTTAAATATATATTTTAAAATAAATATTTAAAATATTTTTAAACGCCTATTTTAAGGTGATATATATTATTTGTTTAAGCTGTGTGTTCTCTTAATTTTACATGTAATTCTAGCTGCCTGACTAGTTGCTTGTCTACATGTACAGTTCCACAAATTTGGAAGAATTTCCAAAAAAAGGTTTAAAGAAAAAACAGGAAAATAAACCGATTTAAACATGAACATTGTTGTACTCATCTGCAGTGTGTTTTGGATGTAGATTGACATTGCATTGTTGTTTTTCAGTGTCTTACGTCATTAGTGCCTTAGGGAATGTGTCATACAGAAGAAGTTTACATTTGTATACAGGTCAGGGAGCATACAAAATTTCATTGACTTCTTGTTGCTTTATTTATTAATTAAATCAACACATTTAATTGACAGTCCTGGTGAAAACGAAGCTTTGCAACAAAAAATAAGTGGTCGTGGAAATAGAAACAGTCATTATTATTTCTCCATGTGGTTGTGTGTCTCTCTCAGGCTATGCCAGTGAATGACTCATACTGTGCCAGCTATAGTGCTTCTGTACACGCGCCCACACACATACACAAGCAAACACTCATAATTATGCACAGACTCTCTTGAAAAGACATGGAGGGAAACAAATAATCATTAACAGTTTTCAAGATCAAGCACAACTATAATCATTTTTAGCAAACGACTCCATGCAAAATGTAATGTTATCTAACAGTTATCCATTGTTTGTCTAATCTTTGACATCAGTCACTGAGAACAATTTTCCTCTATTTTTTACAGTTATTAGCGGTGAATGAGAAGACTAGCATCATTATTGCTATTGCTCACATTCAGGATAAGGGATATGAACAAACGCTAACCCAAAGTCTCTGACATGATTTCTCACATCTTATGGCTTCTTGAGTAGAGATGTTACTTTTTATAAGAGATTAGACTTGAATGATTTTCACTTAGACGACAATTAAAATGATAAAAAGCACATATCTGGTATTATAGCATTTGAGCTGAACCTGTAAGCAACCACCTAGCACTCAGAACACCCTAACAACCACCAAGAACACCTTAGAAACAACCATAAGACACTAGCAACTATAGCAACAGCCCAGTCCATTCCGAACTGCTGTCCAACTAGCAACACCCTAGCAACCATCCAAAACACCTTAAAAGCTACACTAGCAACAATTCAGTAACCACCGAGAAAACAATAGCAACCATCTAGCAACCACCAAGAACACACTAATAACCACCAAAATAAACTAACAACAATCCAGCAACCACCCAGAAAACAATAGCAACCACCAAGAACATGCTAGCAACTATCAAGAACACCCTAGAAACTATATAGCAACCACCTAGAACACCCTAATAACCATCCAGAACATACTAGCAACTATCTAGCAATCCAGAACCCCTGTCTATCTAACAACACCCTAGCAACTATCCAGAACACCCTACCAACCACCCAGAAAACACTAGCAGCCATGCAGAACACGCTAGCAACCACCCAAAACATCCTAGTAAGATCTAGCAACCGCCAAACACCCTAACAACCACCCAGAAAACAATAGTAACCACCTAGCAACCATCCAGAACACCTAGCAACCACCACCCTAGCAACTATCAAGATCACCCTAGAAAATATATAACAACCACCTAGAACACCCTAACAACCATCCAGAATACATTAGCAACAATCCAGCAACCACTCCTAGCAACAACCATAAACACCCTAACAATCCAGAAACCATCCAGAACACCCTAACAACAATTCAGAGAATACTAGCAACTGTCTGGCAATCCAGAGCCCCTGTCCATCTAACAACACCCTGGCAACCATCCAAAACACCCTATCAACCACCCAAAAAACACTAGCAACCATCCAGAACACACTAGCAACAATCCAGCAACCACGCCTATCAACTAAACACCATAAACACCCTAACAACAATCCAGAAACCATCCAGAACACAATAGCAATCAACTAGAAGCCATCCAGAACACCCTAACAACCACCCAGAAAACACCTTCAATTTTCTAGCAACCACCCAGAACACCCTAGAAACCATGTATTAAACACCTAGAACACTGTACCTTCCAGAACACACAAGCAACAATCTAGAAACCACTCAGATCATCCTAACCACACAGAACACCCTAACAACAACACCCAGAACACACTAGCAACCATCTAGCAGTGACCCAGTTCATCCAGAACCCCTGTCCATCTAACAACACCCTAGCAACCACCCAGAAAACACTAGCAACCATCCAGAACACCCTAGCAACATCTAGCAACCACCAAGAACACCCTATCAACCACCAAGAACATCCTACATCCTAGCAACTAACACCCTTACAACCACTAGAACTTGTAAGCATGTAGTAATGCCCTAAAAACCATTAAGAAGACCTTAGCAACCACATACTAATGTCCTGGCAACCACTGTTGCATATCAGTGTTGGTCTACAAATGTAGATATAATGAATTTTGAACATGCTGGCTTTATTCAATTTGAATGGAGCTGAATTGTTACCCTGTTCTCTGCTGTATATCCTCAGGCATGGTACCAGATGTGCTGGAGAGATTGCCATGCAAGCAGACAACAAGAAATGTGGTGTCGGTGTGGCCTACAACTCCAAAGTGGGAGGTATGTGTTGTCAAGCTGTGTTTGTTCACTTTTTGAATCTTAAATGATCTGGTTTGACTGGTGTTTGTAGTGTGATTATATAACAGCATTGACCTGTACAACCGGTCATGCACGTACACAATTTGTCCATGTCCACTTGGACATATAATCTTTAGTAAATCATAACATCATACAGCAGCACAGATTATGGGATTAATTTAATCACCAGCATTCAAACACTTGAAAATTGTTTTGCCGTTTCAGCAAAGGTCATCTTTTGTGCTTCTCATCTGCAGGGATACGAATGCTGGATGGAATCGTGACAGATGCCATTGAAGCCAGTTCCATTGGCTTTAACCCTGATCACGTGGACATCTACAGCGCTAGCTGGGGCCCTAATGATGACGGGAAGACCGTGGAGGGGCCTGGGCGCCTGGCCCAGAAAGCTTTTGAGTATGGTATCCAGAAGGTGAGAAGTGTGGGAATAGCAACGATCAAGAACACACTAGCAACCACCCAGTACAACCTAGCAAACATTTAACAACCATCCAGAACACCCTAGCAATGACCACCACCCAAAACAACCTGGCAACCACTTAACATCCATCACACTAGCAACCACCTAGAAACCACCCATTACAACCTAACAACCACTTAACAAACATCCAAAGCACCCTAGCAATGACCACTACCCAAACCACTCTGGCAGCCACTTAGCAACCACCCAGAACACCCTAGCAATGACCAAGTGCATACTAGCAATCACCTAGAAACCACTCAGTATAACCTAGCAACCATTTAACAAACATCCAGAGCACCCTAGTAACGACCACCACCCAAAATCACCCTGGCAACCACTTAACAACCACCCAGAACACCCTGGCAGTGACCCAGAACACCGTAGCAACCATCACAACCATCAACACACCCTAGCAACCACCCAGAACACCTTAGCAATGACCAAGAACACAATAGCAACCATCTAGAAACCACCCAGTACAACCTAGCAACCATTTAACAATCATCCAGAACGCCCTAGCAGCGACCACCACCCAAAACACTGTGGCAACCACTTAACAACCACCTAGAACACCCTAGCAATGACCAAGAACACACTAAAAACCACTTAACAACCATCCAGAACGCCCTAGCAGCCATCTAACAATCATCCAGAGCACCCTAGCAACAATCACCACCCAAAACACCCTGGCAACCATTTAACAACCACCCAGAACACACTAGCAACCAACTTGAAACCACCCAGTACAAACTAGCAGCCATTTAACAACAATCCAGAGCACCCTAGCACCCTAGCCACCAGCTAATACATTGTTTTAATGGCGTGTAACTAAGAGAAAGGAAAAAATGAAATCGCATCATATGACCCCTTTAACACAAACCCATTATAATCTCCAAATAACTGTTTTTACTCTAGGGTCGTGGTGGGAAGGGCTCCATTTTCGTCTGGGCATCTGGTAATGGTGGTCGTCAGGGCGACAACTGTGATTGTGATGGATACACAGACAGTCTGTACACCATCTCCATCAGCAGTGCATCCCAGCAGGGTTTGTCTCCCTGGTACGCTGAGAAATGCTCCTCTACACTGGCCACAGCCTACAGCAGCGGAGACTACACCGACCAGAGAATTGTGAGTCTCATTTGCTTCGGTTATACATGTTCTTGCTGTTATGATCTCAGTTATTATATTGCTTTTGGTTTCCTTTGTGTCGAATGACTAAATGTCTCCTTGGAGAGCAATAAAATAGATTGTCTGACAGCTTTGAGTCCTTTTGGTTGGTGTGTTTGCTTGTTCTCTATTGGGTTTTGTTGTGTTAACATTTTATCTTTTGGCTTATTGTCTTGCAGACTAGTGCCGATTTGCACAATGAATGCACAGAGACACACACTGGCACATCTGCATCTGCTCCATTGGCTGCTGGGATATTTGCACTGGCTTTGGAGCAAAAGTATGTCAAACATCTTGCAATTTGTATGTTTTTTTTTTTTTTGTAGGATTACATTGGTTTTACATCAGTTCTTACAAGAAGTGATTTCGATTTGAATAAAAATATGGGTGTACTCTCTTGCTCTCCACACTAGTCCTGATCTGACCTGGCGAGACCTTCAGCACTTAGTGGTTTGGACGTCTGAGTTTGATCCCCTGGCCAATAACCCAGGCTGGAAAAGGAATGGAGCTGGTTTGATGGTCAACAGTCGTTTTGGGTTTGGTCTCCTGAATGCCAAAGCTCTAGTAGTTCTGGCCGATCCCAAAGTCTGGAAGCACATTCCGGAGAAGAAACAGTGCATCGTCAGAGATGAGACGTTCCAACCAAGGTATAGTTTGCTTCCTGATATTAGGATAAAAACACAAATATGGCTTTTTGCAGCAGAAGGCTGTGGTGTTGCACCTCACACATGGAAGACAAAGCCACCCTGATCTCCTGACATCTGTTACTGCGCTCAGCTATGGCGATTTATTAATAGCCACATTAATTCAACAAACAATCTGTTTGTTCTTAACGACTGCTTTTGTAATTCAAACGAAGGTATATTTTGGGAATTTAGAACTGGAATCCATTTTTACTCAAGAGCCAGTGCTCTTGAATTGTTTTTCGTCCTGCATTTACGTCATAAACCTTTAGAGATTGTGCGGCTTTAGTGTTTAGACAAAGCTCAGCTGGAAGAAGGGCACCTGAACAGATGTTTAATTTCACTGGATCTAAAATTCCTATTAATGCAAATGTAACGACACACATTGTAATGTTGTTTATAGCATGCCACGTAATCATGCACAGCAAAAGCACATGCCGTTTTTTGGTATTTGCTGTACCTTGTGCACACTTAATAGGCTGTCCGGTTTGTCTGTCCATCCATCCATGAGCACTTGTTTTAGCATTTAGTGTGCATTATCATCATGGCACTTGCTTGATGCAAAGTCTGTGACTTTCAATGTAATCTGCAGGGATTACAGTTCATATCACTCATGAGTTTCTGTCTAGGGAACAGAGGGCAGAAAATCCCTTCATTAATGTTCAAATGTCAAATTAATGCTTGTGTTTTTAAATTAATTCTTTGATACTACCTAAATTGAGACATTTTTACACAAAAATTAAGTAAAACTACAACCCCCCCACCCCCAATTATGGGGTTAGACATTTTTTTTTATTGCTCACAAATGCTGAATTTATTTGATCAAAAATACAGTAAAATAATATT
Source organism: Sinocyclocheilus anshuiensis (assembly GCF_001515605.1). Classification (NCBI taxonomy): domain Eukaryota; kingdom Metazoa; phylum Chordata; class Actinopteri; order Cypriniformes; family Cyprinidae; genus Sinocyclocheilus; species Sinocyclocheilus anshuiensis. The sequence continues at coordinate 2,290,397 of NW_015537939.1, read as the reverse complement.
TTGAAATATTATTACAATTTAAAATATTTATTTTCTACTTGAATAAGTCTTAAAATGTCATTTATTCCTGTGACAGCAAAGCTGAATTTTCAGCAGCATTACTCCAGTCTTTAGTGTCACATGATCCTTCGGAAATCATTCTAATATGCTGATTTGGTACTCAAGAAACATTTTTTAACATTATCAATGTTAAAAACAGCAGCTGCTTAATATTTTGTGGAAACCGTAAATCATGTTTAAGGATTCTTTGATGATTAGAAAATTCAACAACATTAATTTGAACTTTACAGTCATATTATCAATTTAAAGCATCTTTGCTGAGTAAAAATATGAATTTATATAAAAAAAAACATTACTCCAAACTTTACACTAGTATCCTATTCCAAACATAGCCTGTGTATTTCCTGTGAATCTTGTCATTGCTAACACTTGTTGAGCTACATGAACCACTATTTGCAACATAAAATCTGTTTAACTGTGTTTACAAACTTAAAAAAATACCCTTTTTTGTTTACAGGCCATTGAAGGCTGCAGGTGAGATATCCATTGAGATCCCCACTAAAGCCTGTGCAGGACAGGCGAATTGTGTTGTATCTTTGGAGCATGTGCAGGTGGAGGTCAGCATTGAGTACACACGCAGAGGAGACCTGCACATCACGCTGATGTCTCCATCAGGTCTGACAAAAACACTTAAACACACTACCATGTGCACGTTTGGGAATGAGAATACTGATTTTTGGGTTTGTCCCATTAGGTACCACCACAGTCCTGCTGGCAGAGAGAGAGAGGGACACATCATCCAACGGTTTCCGAAACTGGGCCTTTATGTCTGTGCACACCTGGGGAGAAAACCCCACCGGCACTTGGACCCTGAAGATTACAGATACGGTATATAAAAGCATCTCTGCAAACAAATATTAAATGCACATGAAGTGCCTGCTTATCAAAATCTATTTCCTTCTCTCTTTTGCATACAGTCTGGACGGATGGAGAATGAGGGTCAGATTATCAGCTGGAAGTTGATTTTGCACGGGACGTCTGAGAAGCCAGACCACATGAAGGAGGCGAGGGTTTACACACCCTACAATGCTGTACAAAACGATCGTAGAGGAGTGGAACCGATGGAAGACATGATCAAGGTCAGAACAGGAGTCAAACTTTAGAAAATGTCAATGTGCAAATTATATAGTAACTGTAGAGCAAGTTTCTTCTTATAATTTTAGTCCATGGTCTGTTGACCTTCAACTTGTGCAAACAATTTGTTTTATATTCACATTTATATAACAAATTTGTATTATACAGTATATATA
>NW_015537939.1:2283044-2289066 GCF_001515605.1 Sinocyclocheilus anshuiensis | reverse complement strand
AATAATTGTTATAATTATATATAAAATATATTATACATACATATTTATTTATGCTTATTTTAAGTGTGTTCTGGGGTTAACTATATAGGGGAACTGCCTTTTTTAGTCCAAAATATATTTGAAATCAGGAATAAATTCTGACAGTTATTGTGTCATTGATTAAATAAAAAAAATTACAATTTATATATCTATATAATATAAAAAAATACATAATGCAGTTTCAGGTTGATCCAAGTAATATGCAAACAAAAAAGAAATTGGTGCTTTTAATTGTAAGGAAAGACTACAGATGCTAAATTGAGGGTTAAAGTTAATACAATCTCTGGCCAAACATCAACTTCTACCTGCTGGAAATAAGCGTTTTGCAATTCTTCCACTCTTATCTCAATTTCCTGTCTCTCTGACCAGCAGGAAGCTCCGACTCCAGCTCACAAACCTGAAATTTCAAGTCCAGTGGTCCCAGACTCACTCCTGTCTGCTGCTTCCATCAGCGTCCCTGAAAAAAATGCAGAAGCTCCAGGCTCTGCCAATCTGGCCCTGCTGCGTCTCCTCCAGTCGGCCTTCAACAGGCAAACCCCGGTGGTTCCTCAGCACGCTCTGGCGGTTCCTCCGGCTCCTCCCAAGACCTTTCAGCCTGAGAGGATCCCCCCGCAGAAGCTGTACCAGGCCCTCGACCAGCTAAACCGCTACAGGGGCTCCGAGAACGGCCTGTTCAGTGACTACAGTGACAACTTCTACAGAGCCCAACCGTACAGACACAGAGACGACCGGCTGCTGCAGGCACTGTTTGACATGCTCGGAGACGACCTGCAGTGAGACGGGAACAGGGAAAGACAGGAAGAGTAGGTAACAGAAGCTGGATGCCCTGCTGAAAAGACCAGCTTAGGTCCACCAGCAAAACCTAGTTTGTGAAGCTTTTAGTAGTGAAACAGCTTGTTAAACTGGTCTTGGTGAGTAAGTTACGCAACACAACATCTAAAACTAGCTGCTACGCTAGTCTTTTCAGCAGGGCGAAGGGGCATGGAAGGAAGTAAGCTGGTACACTTGAGGGGACTTGAGTTGACGGGGATGAAATAAGATGAGTTTTGTTCTCTTCCAGACAAGCTTGTTTTTATCTGCACATGTAGTTATCAACTATAAGCATTCTACGGCCTGTGTCTGTCAGTGTGAGTGTTTGTATATCTGTGGTGAACAGCCAGCTGTATTTATCCCTCCGTTTTGAACCAGGTTGCTAAGATTTAAAAGCAGTGACAGGACCAATTATGGCGTCTCGTGCCCTTTGCCCTCTTGATAATTTTTCTCATGTTGCCTTCACTGCCACCAACTTCTGCATGCTATAAAACGTTTACATTAGGATGTTATGAGAATATTCTACTATAAAGACAATGGTTGTAAATTGTAACGATTTGTGAAAGAATCGGTTTAAAGGGAAATTTCACCAAAAAATAAAAAACGAAACATTTACTCGCCCTCATGTTTTTACAAACCTTTTTTCTGCTGAACACAGAAGAAGATATTTTGAAGAATGTTGCTAACCAGACAGTTTTGGGTCCCACTGACTTCCATTAGTATTTTTTATCATACTTTGGAAGTCAATGGTACCGAAACCATTATTCTTTAAAATATCTTCTTTCGTGTTCCAAAAAAAAAGAGGAAAGAAAGTCATACAGGTTTGGAATTACATGAAAGTGAGTAAATTAATTTTTATTTTTGGATGGGTTATTCCTTAAAGTCGATGTGAAATCAAATTTGACCCAATTGACCTTCTCGATGCACGTTTTTGTGCACGATTCGTGAGTGCACGGTATTCCAAATAAATAAATGTTTGTCTTGATATTTTAACAAAATATAACTTGCTCTCTGCCTCTAAAACGACTTGCCTTTTTGACTGATGTCACAAATTTCTCTTAATTTTCAGTGGTTTGTAACACCCACTTTTCACAATTCAAATCGATACTTAAAATAGTGTGTTATTCTAGAGCAGGGTTTCCAAACCGGGGTTTGTGGACTCCTAGGGGTTAATGATGGAACTACAGGAAGTACCAATGCCAAATGAAAGGTACACTAAGGTACTCTACCTTCTTTATAATATTTACCCTGTAGAGAAAAGTGTACTTAATATGATGTACACTCACTGTTTTATTCTAAATTGGCCAAGTTAATTTTGATTGCGATAATTAATATATTTGATAGTTAAGGTAATTATGTATTGTAGGTGAACCATGTTTGTCTAAAATTCTGTAAGAAACTACTGCTTCATCTTAATTTTAATTTATTTAAGTGTATTTAGTTGTTAACTAAAACTAAAATTTAAACCATAAGACATTTTCATTATTTGAATCAAAGATATTTTCATTACTTAAAATAAAATAACAGTATTAAAATTGTTTTCTTTTATCTCAGCTGGCAACATTTCTCCTTTTCATTTAGTTTAAACTGAAGTACTAAAATAACTAAAAATAAAACTAATAAATAAAAATTAGTAAAAACTATATAGACATTCAAAAATTAAAGTAAAAACTGAAAATATAAAAATAAAATAGTATATACAAAAACTTTAATAATATATCAATGATACTAAAATTACACTGTTTTGCTCACAATACATTTTTAAATAAAATAATTCCTTTATTTTTTGTTTATTCCAAAAATAGTCCAAAAAATAGGCAAATTGTTAAAAATTAGGAAAATGATCAGTTATATATAGAAAAATTTGCCATTAAATGTATATTTAGTATACTCAAGTATTTAAAAAAAATTAACATTACTTAACATCTCAGGTAATTCCAGTAAACAACTTACGTGGTTTAGCTGACAAAATAAAAAACCTGGGAAACCCTGTTCATAGACTAAAGAACATCAGTAACACCTGGTTCTACTGAGTGCTTATAGATCACCGTATAACGCTCAGGATGACAGTGTTTAGAGAACAATCATTCAGTAAACTGTAGAATACCGAGGACAGATACCTGTGGGACACCTTAAAGCCTAATCTCTCTGCCCTTTTTTTGCACAACTTGTACCTCCCCCCTGCTCTCTCTAGAAACACATGCTTTCGAATAATCTCTAAATAGTTATATAAATAATTATGATTTTAGAACTCATTAAAAAAGAGAATTGTACATCCCAGGAAATTGAGTATATGTATCAACTGATTTTATATTCAAAATTCATAAAACAAAGATAAGGTTTTATTTTTCTAAGAGTTCATAGTAGTTTATGAGAGTAAAGAAAAGTAATATCTATATAGAACCCTAATATATTATATCGCCATTTACCTCATAAGCCTAAATCGCAATTCTGTCTCTCATGTGATGATGTACCTTTAACCTGAATGTCTCTGGACTTATTTCCAATAAACTCTATCCAGCTGTTGTGATGATGCTCTGAAAGGGATCGTCTGTGATTTGCATTTGTAAAACAGGCTTGAATGTTCCTGCTCTATTCTATTTATAAGTTATCATTTTAAGTTAACTATGTTAAGTTAACTAAGTTTGAGTGCAAAACGTAAATTAGAAACCACAGTTCTGTTTGTATTTTTTAAATATATAATCTGAAATGGCTGGAAATACCAGTTTGTAAAAAAAAAAATGACTTAAATGTTTGTCATGGTTCAGCACATACTTTAATATTTATTTTTTAGAGAAGTCTTGGTGTACCATGAACTGTACAGTATATTTAAATACTGTTTTACGTGATCGTTTACACCCACAAGCAACCTGTAATTTTTTCAGTGTGCTCAGTGTTTATACCAATTTACACCTGTCTGAAGTTGTTTACAAAATACATAGTTTAATGTATTAATATTAAATTACTTTTATCATAATAAACTAAACAGTAGTAATATTGCAAGCAAACATGTTTTCATATATTTATGTGTACATGTGTGCAGAAGAGCTTTCTTTCTTTCCGTAACACACATATGTGTGGAGAAAGAAAGTGAATACTTTCCTGCTTCATTAATAATGCAAACACCTCTGGCTTATGAGAGCTTTGTCTAACAGCTATTCATCGTGTCCAAATATTACCTCAATATACTGTAAACTGGCCAATATATTCTTGCTAAAGGACATGCAATAACCTAACCCATTGAAATCAGTGAATTATGACCGTAATTAGAGAACAAGTCACAGCCTGAACTGTTCTAGTGGTAATTACAAAAATGAAAACGTCAAATCAATCAAGTGAACACTTTTATAGGCGAAGAAGCTTTTGTATCTGCTTTCTCAGTGTGCTGATGCTGTGAGAATTTGGCTAGGTTTTGGGTTAATATTCTCACTGTTTTACTGAATACTGACTTGTTTGGAATGTCATAAAGAGACATAGCGCCATCTTGTGATGCAAAATGCACACTAAAAACGGCAAAGTTCAAGGCTGCAACACGTTTAACCCATCTGGTGAAGGTGTTGGTAGTTAGCTCATCTGAATTTGCCCCTGCTGGTAGATGTTGCAACTACACCATCTGGCTGCAAACAGCATCTTTCCCTATTGACATTTAAAGCAGCTGACGGAATATTATAGTAGATGATTTGAGAGTGACTATTTGTTTTTAACAGCCTTTAAAGGTGCTGTATGTAAGTTTTTGACTCGTCATTCAGAAAACAACAGGCCAATCAGAAGAGAGGCTCATGAATATTAATTAGACAGACCAAAATCGACCTGTTCTCAGCAGAACTGCTGAGAGAGGAGCTGTAAAAATATATTGAGATGGTTTTTGGTACTTATACCGCAAATATATATTCTTAAGGACATCAAAACCTCATATAAAACTCCAGAAAGGTGTACAATATGGGACCTTTAATTCATCATCAAGTGCGCTCGTTCCTGTTGGTGTCGTCAATCTGGCAACCTGCGTGTGCATCAAGTCTGAGAAGGAGGGGCCGGGTGAAAAAAAAACCCTCTCCAATATTTTGAATTTGGACTGCAATACCTAGTTCAACCACTCAGTGTCAATCCTACATACAGCACCTTTAAAAGCAGCAAAGTATTTTGATTTTGATGTTGTACCACAATTAGCTAAAAATGCAAAGAGAAATGAAATTCTACATTGCATTACATTACATTAACATATTCTACTTTTTAAGATTCTGCTGAGAAACAGGTTACAATTACACTCTCTCTTCATTTCTCTCGTTTTTTTTTTGCTCTTTGCTGGAATCAACTGTCCTCCTGGAGTTTATTCTGCCCGGTTTACCTCCAAATCTGACTGCTTTGGACGAGAGCCAGAGAAACAGATTCCACCAGTCAGATGATGAGAAAGAAGCAGAGATACTGTGTGAGAGAACCAACAATGACGACAGAAAATAAAGAACAGGAAAAGTAGAGTTAAGAGTGGGAAAATGAAAAGAAAACATTATATTAAAACTGATGGAACAGGTGCGAATAAAGAGACTTGCTGGGGATGAGAGATAAGAGGGCTGAAATGAACGAGGGAGGCCAATGGAATCTCTCTCTCTCTCTTTCACTGTAAATCTCATCTTCTTCTTTGCATTCACAGGAAACATTTAGCATTTTTCTGGAATCATCAGAATGTTGTGGTATTCCGTTTGGTAATTCCGTCCAGCCTGAGGTGAAGTGAAAGGTGTTTGGAAGTTATGAAAATGTGCTGAGACTGGATTTGCAAGATTATGCAGCTCCACAACAACATGCTAGGGAGTTTATGGCCTTAAAATGAGTATTTCTCTCATACACACATCTCAATAACCTGTGGACTTTTTTGCAAAACCTCAAGAATGATTTTGTTAGAAAAATGCTTGAGAGAGCTCTCTTTTAATTTGCTTGCTAAAATATTTTTGCTACAGACATGAATGCTCAAATCATGTGGAAAAGAGACTGGACAATTCATTGAGTGAAAAATATGAATAGACGTATTGAAGGAGGGATCATATTATTATATGGTATTATTTTATTTTATTTTATTTTATTTTATTTTATTTTATTTTATTTTATTTTATTGAAGGAGGGACCACGATATTATACAGATGTCTTTATTTTATTTTATTTTATTTTTTTATTTTATTTT
>NW_015537939.1:2262182-2282997 GCF_001515605.1 Sinocyclocheilus anshuiensis | reverse complement strand
TTTATTATTTTATTTTATTTTATTGAAGGGGGGACCACAATATTATACAGATGTCTTTTCTTCTCTTTTCTTTTAGAAGGAGGGCCACAGTATTATTCAACTGCCTTTTGGGATGGTATTTTTATCAACTTACTTACTTATTTATTTATTTATTTATTTGTAGAAATAGGGACTACAGTATTATACAAACACCATTTTATTTAATTTTTTTTATTTCGTCTTGTCTTGTTTTGTTTTGTTTGTATATAGCTTTGATTACATTAAAAATACATTTTTGGATATTATATTCTCTTCATTTCTGCTGTTTGTTGCCTCAAAGAATTCCTTAAATGCAACCTAATTTGATAAAGTGATGCATTTAAAAGTCATTCATAAATATCTTCTGCTCCTACTTGCGTAAAAAAAAAAAGAGACCTGCCTCTGTTTTGAAACATGAGAGTGGCCACACCATCAGTGTCTGTTTAGAGATATGGCTCATATATTACTGTTTCCATGTGATAAGGACCAATACAGCTGGTGCCACTTGTATTTCCAGATGATGGTCAAACATTAACAGGCCTTGCAGTTTATAGGCCTTTAAAATTCCAGAAATGACAGAGAGGAACTGACAGCGGGACAACACCGTCACCTGTATACTTAAACAACTCATGTACTTCCTGAGAGACGGACTGTTCTGACATGGAGTACTCTGTGTGTGTTGACAGAGCAATTAATTAGTGTAAGGAGCACATTTGTACGGTTGCTTGATAGTTTTAGGCATCCCTGACAGGCTTTCAACCATCAAAGCAGTGGTTCTCAACTGGTGACTCAAAACAGGTTCACAGCACTAGATTAAAATAATAAATATGCAAAGCTATGATAGCAAAACAAATGGGTACATTAACTTTTTATCCTCTGCAGTGAATGGGTGCCATCAGAATGAGAGTCCAAACAGCTAATAAAAACATGACAATAATCCACAAGCAATCCACATGTTTCCAGTCCATCAATTAATGTCTTGTGAAGTGAAAAGATGTGTGACTTTAAGAAACAAATCCATCATTAAGAAGATCCAATCATTAACTTCTAATCATCGCTTCCAGCTAAAGGTCCTCTATCCATAATATTGCTTGTCTGAATACAGAGAGAAGTATGCACAGATCAAGCACTGTTTACAAGCACAAATCAATCCAAACGAGTTCTAAACAATTATGGCAAGACAACAGGGGATGGACTTTTTCACTGGAGAAAGCATTATTATGGCTCATATATTGGACGGAAGCGACGGTTTGAAGTTCAAAATGCCTTAATCATGGATTTGTTTATTACAAACATGCAACTTTTCACTTCACATGATGTTAACTGATTGGAGTCGTGTGAATTATTTTTATTTTTTTTATTAAGTAAATTACTGTATATTGTGAGGGAGAGAGGGAGAGAGAATTTAAATAAGAATTTAAGTATTTTATAATATTATATATGTTTTTTTACTGTAAATTTAAGTTCAATCGGAAAAATGTAAAATATTGTTACCATATTTTGTATGGTAAATTTCTTGCAACCACATCTGCCAGTTTTTTACAGTAAATTTCTAAAAACGTTTTACAGTATGTTGATATATAATATGATATGCAATGGAACACTGTTGACATGTCTTCTGAAAATATATTTTCAGATTATTAGATTTCATTTTTTGCTCTCGGTAGAGAAGTATGCACAGATCAAGCACTGTTTACAAGCACAAATCAATCCAAACGAGTTCTAAACAATTATGGCAAGACAACAGGGGATGGACTTTTTCACTGGAGAAAGCATTATTATGGCTCATATATTGGACGGAAGCGACGGTTTGAAGTTCAAAATGCCTTAATCATGGATTTGTTTATTACAAACATGCAACTTTTCACTTCACATGATGTTAACTGATTGGAGTCGTGTGAATTACTTGTGGATTATTGTGATGTTTCTATCAGCTGTTTGGACTCTCATTCTGACGGCACCCATTCACTGCAATAGATTAATTGATGCGCAAGTGGGTGGAGTTTGCTCTGTGTAAACACTAGCCTAGTTTTGCACTACTCTTGTTGTAGTGAAACTCATGAAATTAGTTAACTATAGTGTCATGTTAACACATAGATGTTGTTTTATGCCTATGCTTTTGAAAAAATAGAGCTTTGGTTTGTTTCTATTTAACCTGTAACATTCATTTATTTAATCATTGTGACTTTTTTCAACTCTCTAGTTTTTTTTTAAACCAGGTGCATTTGTCTCACATTTTTTGGTCTCTGCTTGCGGACGCAGACATGTGTCTTGGTCCCACATGGAGTACTAAGGTCAAAAGATCCAGAATCTAGGTCTGTAATCTAATGCCAGGCAGCTAAAGTAAGCGGAAAGAGTTTAGGTGACTGCACACACACACACACACACACACACACTAAACCACTGGGAGGGAAAAACTAATAACTCTAAACTCTTCTTCTCTACGAGCAGCAAAAGCTTCAGGGGCAATGAGCTGAATGAGAGTAAAGTATTTGATATATATATATATATATATATTTTTATTATTTTTATTTTTTTTATTAAGTAAATTACTGTATATTGTGAGGGAGAGAGGGAGAGAGAATTTAAATAAGAATTTAAGTATTTTATAATATTATATATGTTTTTTTACTGTAAATTTAAGTTCAATCGGAAAAATGTAAAATATTGTTACCATATTTTGTATGGTAAATTTCTTGCAACCACATCTGCCAGTTTTTTACAGTAAATTTCTAAAAACGTTTTACAGTATGTTGATATATAATATGATATGCAATGGAACACTGTTGACATGTCTTCTGAAAATATATTTTCAGATTATTAGATTTCATTTTTTGCTCTCGGTGTTTGACTTGTTAGAGTAGAAGCTCTACTAAGTCATGGTTTCTCTCATTAATCAGAGGTGACCAAAATAATTGCTTTAATCCTGTCTGTCTTTTATTGTGTTCCAGATCGGCATGATAAAAAACTGCTTTATGAAAAAGCAGCCCAGTCGTGCAGGATTCAGCCATGACAACACCCTGCGCTGAGCATGTCAACAATGCCATGGAAATCAGAGGAAATATAATCAGATGCGGTGAATTTAATGTGCCTGAATGTTTTCACTCCTCAGCCATTGTGCAACTGACAGATGCATCAGCATGACGAGAAACTAATTAACACCCACTTAATTAATACTCATGCTATTCAGCTAAAAATCACTAAGAGTGTTCCTTTACAAACACATCTTATATAATCCCATTATTCTGTCTGTGAAGTCTTCTAGACCGGCATGCACTGCAGGGCCGATTTTAAACGCTAAATAAACTAGTTTTCAATCAAGGGTGTGGCAGGCTTTTTTATGCAGGCCTAATCTCAAGGATTCACAGTGGCTTCCCTGCACCCAGCCTAAAACTACCCCACCACACCAAAGCACTCTGCATAATCACTCCGGCCCAGAGTGTGACTCTGTAAGGCACAGCAGGTGTGCATGCTGGGGGAAAATAGCCAGAAGTCACCAAACAAGTTTTACAATGAGGCAGGCTTAAGAATAAACGGTTGACCTTCTCAGCTGACACTTTGGCCCAGTCCAGTCTAGATGATCAATACGTTCAGATCAGATGGACCTCGTTAAAAGGCCGGTTTTCGATAAGGCTTGGTTTGTTTGCTGGATTACAAAAAGTGCAATGGTTTGTCACACCTACATGTGAAAATACCCAGTCTATCAATCATGTCTGGAAACTGTTGTTCCTTGTTCAACTTGTTCCTGCTGATTACCGTATGAGTGATGTAACCACGGACCGACTGTGACTCAGGATGAGCCTGATGCAACTGGCTGATGACAGTCACTGTCACTGCTTACAAACAGTGAGACATGTACAATAATACACCTGCAGGCTGGACCCAACCAGCCAAACACTTGTTTGACACCTATATTGCAGTGTTTTTTAGGAACACTGTGGTAAAGACAGGGAGCGGTTAGTATGACAGCCTGCAAACCAAATCTGACTCTGATCTTAGCAATGGTGGAGAAAACTGTATTAATTGGTGTAATTTGTTTGTTTTGGTGTTTAATAATCCTTTAAATTACAGAAATGGTGCAGAAGAAAAAGCAAACAAATCCATTAGGCCTTTAATTTTAATAATGAAAAATAGTTTGTTTAAACACTAATGTTATTCCAGTATCCAGAAAGCACAATGTAATGCCAATACAAACTACGTGACATATATAAAAAGTTGAAGTCAAATGGATATTTACTACATAATATTTACCGTAAGAAAAACAATCATGGTTATCCATAATAATCCATAATTAATCCCAAATATCAGCAGATTAATTGGTCTATAAATAATTAGGACATATCAATATATTTTTGATATACTGTATTTATCAAATAACAATAAATATAAAAATAAATATTCAACAGATTTGTTTGTTATATATATATATATATATATATATATATATATATATAACAGTATAGAGCAGAAAGGGACTTACTTTTGCTAAGGTCCTCCCTCTGTCCACATTAGAGAGAGAGTTTGCGCGTATGTCAGAGGGACTATGGTGGAGGGCTGGTGAAGATGATGGCTGCTCTCTGCGAGGATGGCACATATGGACTCAACTGTGGCCGCAAGAGCGACAGAATATCAGTTTTACATGTCAAACTGACAGAAACAGCCTTTAAAGCGCTGGAAAACTACCAAAACTGTAAGGTGAGTGCTGGAAACCTTAGTTTTATGAAGAGAAAGGGAGAGCGACAGCTTGCTCGCCCAAAAAGGCATTAGATGTATCAAAAACGATGTTTTATTCCTTTCTAAACAATGCAACATCTCTTTAAAGTTAATAAACGTTTTCAATTGGCTGTTGTCCTTGTGGAATTGATTGGAAAATGTTTTTTAATAAAGAAAAAAAGACTAGGGAGTCAACATAATGTCAACGCGCCATTAACGTAACGTTACCTGCTATAAACTCTTTGCATGTAATTTCAACTCCACAAACCACATTCAGTAAATGTTAATACATTTATGAAACCTCACAGATTGAAAGAGATGTATTAACGGGTTAAACGTGAAATTATTTAGTTCGTTTTATGTTGTATTGTGTTTTATACTCGAAAGATGAGCTACAATGCTAACGGGTTAGAGAAAACTTTCTTTACAAGCCAAAAACTTCGATTCAGTTGTCTGTCATTTCGACCATTTGATCATTTTATTAAGTTTACAGTCTCTTTAAAGTAAATGTTTAGTGTTACATGCGAAAAAGCCTTGGGAATTGACGAAAATTAAAGTTTGCTGAGCTAGCTGATAGCATGGCTAATGTTACTAGCTGGCAGTCCTCCAACAATGATTATTAAGTACATAAATGTGGCTATATTTCTTGCTATTTGTTTAACATTCACGACTCTTAGTCCAAATAAACATGGTGCAGAATCACAATAAGACCAAATAGCATCTAAGCTTGTCTAATTAACGTCTAAATATGGTTGCTTCGCTAGCTAGTTAGCTATAAAGACTCCTACACACACACCTGAGGAGTTTAATGTGTTTTATTAAAACAAATTGTGTCGTTTTATGCCATAATCTTCGTTTATCATGTGCTAGGCATCCATATTTATCTTAAACAACATTAGAAGTGAATTAGTTCAAAAGGAGTATTTGTGTGTCACGGTGACTAAGTGGGGAAACCCTTTACCTTTGCATACACCGTTTTAATAGTGCACAAATCATCTTCCTACCGTGTAATTTTGATAAATATTCTAAACTAGGTCTGACCACAGGGTTTGTGTGTCATTTCCATTTAGATCATTCAAGTGAGTAGTAGTATAATGTCTGAGTTAGATTTGTAAAAGTGTTCTGAATATATGACAAATATAAGGAAATTGATCAAACAAAAAAAACTTCTGGGCATTTCTATCATTTCGAAAGGCTGAAAGAGTTTCTATTGGCTTACTAGGAGAAATCAGGCAGCTTCAATGAAGAGCTGCATTGTCTGGATTTTTTTTAAAAGCTCTACACTGCTCAAAGTGCTTACCAGGCAGTGGGACTTAAAGCTACAGCTGGCTTTTTGTAAAAAAGGAGAGAGAAAAAAAACCATGCACCGGGTTCAAAGAGATGGTTCATTCGATCCCAAAAGGCCAAATCCTGGTAGGCCCAAGATTTGCGTTGGGTTGTGGATGATTGGACATTCACCCCATCCATCTAATTCGGGTCACCTATAAAGTTAGTCAACACATTTTGTTTTGAATTTCTCTTAAAAGAGTTAAGTTGAACCTTGAAGCCTGTTTGAGACTAACTTTATCTTAGTAATCCATCAAGTTCCTGGCTGCTTTTGACTGGCACTGTTTGTCTTTGTTGATGAGGACTTGCATTTTGGTTGATACTCAAAATGTTACAACACACCATCGGGGAGGCCAGATGAACGAGTCTTAAGCTCGGAGCTCACGAACAAAGCACATGCCGTTCCATTGATATTATCTAGCACAATAATAGTTTTTATTATATTTAAATTATTTTTTATTTTCATGTGTTAAATGTTTTTAATTTAAGTTTGTCATTTTGTGCTTTTGATTTTTTTTATTTGTTTGTTATATTTGTATTTAGCGCTTTTTTTTTTGTTTTAGTAATTTTACTACCTCAAATTAAACTTATTTAACTTTTTTATCTTATATATTCAGTTTCAGTTTCATTCAAAGCACATGCCGTTCAGTTGACGTTATCTAACATGGAAGCATTCGAAAAATGTTGCGACAAAATATTAAAGGACTGCATAAGGTTACATTACAATCGTGTATTGAGTATCACGTTGGTGTAAAGAATGTAGTGATCATATCTTTCAGGGCTTAGCGTCCTCCTGTATTCATCGGATAGAAGTGAGGGATTACTTGGTACTTCATCCGTACCATACCTGCCGTAGCTTTGGCGTAATAACTGTTTTTGAAGTGTTCATAATGTTCAATGTTTGGTATTTATAGTGTCTTGTGCACATGTTGTCATGTTCCAGATCTGTTTGTCTTCCAGCTACCGTTCTCAGCCGAGTTTGTGGTTAATCATTATTCATCTTTCGGCAATGGGACAAGACACTCAGGGCAAAGACAGGGAATGTGTGAACCTCAGCGATGATCCTGAAGCCGTGCCTTATCTTTCGCACAGCTCTAAATGTTGATAATAGATCTTTAATTGCTAAAGCTTGTCTGTAGATTCTTTTTTTTTTTTATGTTTGTTTCACTGAGGAAGCTGTTTGTCACATGTGGTTTAGGCTGGTTTGCTGCTGAACACCGTGGAGACTCAATCACAAAGTTGTTGAAATGTATTAAAATTACAATGAACTGCATTGCCCAACAAAATGCAAATTTGTTAACTTATGCAACGGCTGGTGGTTACTATCTTAACTATGCACTATTATATGTAAAGTTATATTTTGTTATTTGCATTTAGCATTGCAACCCTGTCAACACAGATGTGCAACCCGTTTTTGAGAGTTGAGAACCACAGGTTTAGGCTTCCAAATCATCAGAGAGCTTAATCGTAGTTCTTCGTACTCCTGTGTAATGTGATCTGATCTAGTCTGTGTGCAAGTGTGCTTGGGGGTGGGGGCTTGTGAAACTTATCTGGTTAAACAAGCCTTTGCAGATGGAGGCTTTGGGCAGTGTTTGAATTTAACTGAAGGTGTATGGTTGCAGGGAAGTGAAGGGTTTGGACTGTGTGGGATGAATTCATGTAAATTGGGACATTTTTGCCAGTGAGATGACTGGGAAAAAATGTCCCAGTTAACCTGAATTTTAATACTTTATAAAATCACGGCTGATAATGATCCAGTTCCAGTAGAAATGGAAGGTGAAGTTGAGTGTATTGCATTGTGGGAGACAGTGTTCCTTAGAATCTGGTCTGGTTGTAAACTGCACATTTTAGGCCCTTCTGGTATTCTGTGCATGCAGAAAATGCACATACTGTAACTTTTCACAGTATTCATACTACGTGCTGCAGAAATAGTATGCATAGTATGCCATTCTTGTATTATAGTTGCACTAATCTCACTGGTTTTCATTGTTTTTCTTAATTACATTACAAGGTTTGTAATGGGTTTTGTTTTGTTTGGTTGCTTATATTTGATGTTTTGGTGGATGAAATTACTTTTTGGTTGTTTTTGACATTTGAATATTTTCATCTTTTCCAGAATGCACCATCCTCACAGGCGATGATACGTTTTCAGGGTCTTCAAGGGGTAAGTTGACTTTGCATTGCCTGGTAATGTGTTTTACAGCATCTGAATGAGTATCTTCGCTGGCTGAAGTGTGGGTGATACTCATCAAAGCACTCTATAATTGTGAACCTGGTGTCTTAATAGAGAGCCCTCAGCCTTCTGCGGTTTTATTGGGTGGCGTCTCACTGTTCCACTGTGAAGGCGCCTGTTGAACCTCTGACCCTTGCACATCATGCTGTAGTTTACTTCAGATGCTGTGTGACTATAAATACTGGGTCGGAGAGAAGGGTTCCGGTTTTACGCTCATGAATACTCTCTCTAAAGACATAGTGTGCTTAACTAGTGTCTATGCTGCAGTCGACATGTTATTACAAAGCTCTGACTGAGCAGATACAATGAGTCTGTTTCAAAACCTAGTGAGCTGCGATATAGGTAGCCATCTTCATCCATCAACAGTGATGGATGATCATAGGTGAATCATTTGAAATGCTCTACATGTGCGGCAGCTCCCTTAACTGTCAGTCAAGCGCATCGCAAATATTACTCTTCATGAGAACTGCACAAAAGTGTTAACGGTTTTATCCAGTGGAGTTTTGCATCAGCATCTTGCTAGGCTAATAATCTTGCTAGGATTTTTGTTATTTTATTTTGTTAAATATTATATATTTTGCTTTTAAGTTTTAGTTATTTTAGTATCTGAACTCTTAGTACCTCAAATGCAACTCTTTAATCTCAGTTAGTTGCCAAGGCAACATTTCAAATTTTCATTTATTTATTTAAGTCTAATAAATAAATATTTATATTAAATCTAATATTCAGATTTTATTTCAGCTTTACTTCAATTAATTAAACCATTTTTAAAAGGAAGCATATTTCTTTAAAATATAAAGTTTTAAACCACCAAAAGACACCTGTCTACTGCCTAGGTAGCTCACTTGTGTTTTGCTAAGCTGATATTAGTAATTTTTTTTTATGATCACCTCTATTAGTAGTTAAATAATTACATTTTGTTTTATCTCTGCCCTGTCAGCGCATTAAAATCCCAACGATAGATGCTTCCAATGGCTGTCATAACTTTGACTTTTATCTGTCCAACTATGGCAAAGACAATCCTCAAGGAAGCTTTGAGTGTATCCACCAGTACATATCTAGGTAAGGGCTGAGCAAGTTTCTTGTCTGTCAAAACTATTGCTCATTTTGCTGTCATTTCTCATTCGTAACCGCTCTTCGTTTCCATTAGCTCTGGAGTACCCCATCTGTCCTCCCTGGGAACGATTCAAGACAAAATCACAATATGTGTCACCAATGACTCTTGCCAGGTGACCAAAGAGCGAGTGACCAAAGCAGAGGAGGATAAAAGCAAAAACAGCACCAAATTCATCAGACCCGGAGGACCGTTCAGAGGTTTGATATTAATGCGCTCTATTTTATCTCCTGTAACATGCGCACAAACACATTCTGGTCACTGATATTTGGAGAGTAACCAGAAATACAAGTTAAAAATGACCCTAGGTTAACAGTTTCAAGTGTGTAAACTCTATGCAGTTTAATTTAGCATTTTCAGCATTTCCATTTAATTTCCTGTTTCAATCGAAACGTTTCTGTTTCAAAAAATCTTTCTATACATCTGATGATTATCTACACAGGATGGGGTTTTCTTTTCAGTTTCTGTTTTCATTTCCTAATTTAGATCTGCGTGTAGTACATCATTACATGAATTTGCTCATTTCTAGATTGAAATAGACTAATTATGGTGCCATTTTGTGATCATGCAGATCTCCTCATATTTTCCACATTGACCTGCAACTCTTGGCCAGTTCAGTTGTAACAGTCTCATAACATCTGCGTTAAACCAATTGGGAGCTTTACGGAGAGTGATGTATGGATTAGGGTCAAGAGAAAAAGCAAGTAAAAGTTCATCCTATTTATCTGATGTGGCTAAGTCGTGGCACAACCCATGTCTCCGAGATTACTGACGTGCCCCACATAGAGATGTGTGGAAGTGGAAAGTGAGAGACTGAATCTTTCAGGCTATTGTCACCTGCTTAGGTTGTTAAATGAAATCAGCATTTTTTGCATTTTACAAACTGCAGGGGGGAGACAATGCTGCAACTCCAGAGACCAGTTTTATCTCATGTTTTAAAAACGGTATCACCATTTAGGAAAAAAAGAGAACCCTATTTCACCCCTGCCAGACAAAACCTGTCTCTCAGCACCTGTTCAGCTGTCACTCCCCTCTGGGAGCCCCCATTCTCCGGACCACAGCTGGCTTCCACCACGAAACTGGAAAAGTCAAGTTTCACCCCCATCCCTCGGCGCTAAGCCGCAGGGGAGGAGTGATCGCGGTGCGTTTGCATTTTACACAGCAAAAAGGAAGTGCAAGAAAGAGGGTTTGTGGTGTAAGGCTTTGCAGCAGCTGGTTCTCAGGAAACCGCGTTACACTCTTTTGTTTGTGCTTAATCTGAGAGACACAAGCAAGTTGGAAATGGTGCAGATTTGTCATAATCCAGAGTTTAAATGATCTTCTCTTCCTTAATTCCTCCCAGTCTGCCATACATGTGTGATGGCCAAAGCTTATTATCCACTGACGTAAGAGTTTCACCTGACCTGCTGGAGGTGAGACAGCGAAAGTTTGCATCTGGATGTCGTCCAGTCATCGGCACATGTTTGGGCAAACCAAGGGAGAGTTCGTAAGAGAAAGATGTAGGAAGTAGGATGGTTAAAGAGTCACTATGTGTCACTACTTGTGAGAAACTTCATAATAGAGGAAACTTATCTGTGACACTTAAAACTCTGAAGTATGTACTTCAGCATTGTTTTGAGAATGCATACTTTTGTTTGTATGGATCCTAATTTTAGATTTAGGGTGTGGGGATGAAAAAAGTATTGGTACTCAATATGGTGTCAGTGTACTCAACATCTGACTGATGTGGCTGCTTTTAAATGCTCACATGCTTATTTTTGGATACTCAAAATACTAAAGCAGTAAGTAATGAATTCATTTTGCAAGATTAAAATTTGCAACTTCAATCTTGCATTCGTTGATTCTCTTCTGAGAAAAATGAGGCAAGCATGAGGTTTTTTAGGCTGCATTAGACACCAATAGAAATGATAATGCCATCTGGATACTTGGTTTAACATTAATCCTAATCTTGCACACAGTATAGAATGGGATAGTATGTGAATTAGTCCTTGAGAACATGGTCCACCATGTATTCCCCCAGTTTCACAGACAAGGCTTAAGCCTAGTCCCAGACTAAAATGTAATTCTAAGATGTTTCAACTGAAATAAACTTGCACTGACTGGCCATTGTTTTGTCTCAAGATGCACAGTAATGTTTTTTCTAAGACATGTTAATAAAAATGACTTAAATGTCCTAATTGAACTATGGCCTAATCCTGGCTTAGTCTAAGCCCCGTTTGTGAAACCGGGCCATTATATACCAAATTAAAGTATTAAGAGACCTCTTGATGATAGATATTTCACAGTTGTAATCGCACTGTCTCTCTGTGAATGTTGTTTTGGCATAGACAAAAAAGTCCAGCACCGAAAACCGGCCCCGTCAGCCCCCGACCCGGTTCCAGAGAGGAAGCAGACCACCCCCATCAACCCAGCCAACACCATCCGCAAGTGCCTTACCAACAACCCCGTATCGCAACGGCCATACCGGGACCGCGTCATTCACCTTCTGGCCCTGCGCTCTTACAAGAAACTAGAGCTGCTCGGCAGGCTGCAAAGAGATGGCATCAGCCAGAAAGACCGCAACTCTTTGGGCTCTATACTACATCAGGTAAGAGTGAAATTGTGGATTGGAATCAGTTCACTTTTTAGAATTAAAGCAACCATTAAGCTTCATTGACAGCAGGTGTAATGTTATAATAAAACACAAGTTTTAACAGAAGACTTCTAAAATTGGTCTCATTCACTTCCATTTTAAGTGCTCCACTGTAACCCTAATTTTTGTTGGATGCTCTCGATTGCATTTAACTTGTATTTAACCTGAAATATTAGTTTAATGTTTAAAGAGCAAGATGAAAGACTAGAAAGGCATTAATCTAAATGCAACTTGAGGACTGTCATAATCGTACATATTATTTTACGATAGGTCACAGAGACTTGAAGCATAGATAGCATCAAATCACAGCTGGAATCTGCCCGCAGACTACAGACTCGCAGCACTATTGCAGAAGCACAGTGTCACGTAATGCAAGTCACCATTTAACAGCCCAAACACAAAGACTTGCATTCACCTCAGCTGAATGTATAGCACGTGACAAATTAGGCAAACATAAATTAAACCTATTAAAGTAATTATGCACATGCATGCACCCTCAAACAGCTCATGCTGAAGAGACCAGCTTACTTCATTTCAGTCAATCTAAGGTCATACTGTTGACAGTCGTCATATTTGAATGGCTTTTGTCATCAAGAGGGGTAGAAGTTGCAATTTCGGTTCTCCCTGCTAGTTTCAAAGGAGAAATACCATGGTTGTTGTCCTTTTCTATGAAGTCTAGAAGGAGTTAATTCAGGCTTTGAAAAGGGGAAGTATGAAACGAGCTTCTCTCCTTCTTTGGAAATGCAGGAAGGACTGAGAATCTGAAACGGTCCCCTCACTAGGTTGTAACGTAAGAAGTAACACTATATCCCTTTGCCTAACTGTCCATTTGCATTACTATTTATAGTGTTTGTGTATCTGCCGCTCTTAAGTATGCCGACTTAAACAAGTATTCACAGTGTGGTTTCAACCTCCTATCATATGTGTATATGTAGTTTAGTTGCTAAAAATAAAATATAATGACTATATAAATCATTAAAAATACAAAATGGTTACAACAGTACTAATCATTCAATTTAACGTAAAATTAGATTCACATCATGTTAGTTTAATACCTTGTTCAGTGTTTGTTCAAATCCAGGCTTGCCTTAGCAAGCACCACTTAAGTTAATTAAATTTTAAAACCCATTTTAACAGCCACTCTTCCCTGTTTTTTTTTTACCCATTTAAAAATATTAATAGAGGTCCTTTTAAATAAATCTTCCTATGTCCCGTATTTAATCAGAGAAAGGAAACCAATCAATGTAATGTTTTCCATTCCTTTAGGTGGCCAGTCTAAACCCTAAGGATAACTCGTATTCGCTGAAGGACTTTATCTTCCGTGAGGTCCAGAGGGACTGGCCGGGCTACACGGAGGATGAACGGGTTCAATGTGACAGGATCCTGGCACGGTAAGACTCACCGGTCACATGCAATTAAAAGAAGAATGACTCTTTAATTGAACATGAATCATTTTTGAGAGCCAGTACAAGAGATCCCAAGAGTATTTGACAAAGCTTAAATTAGTTAATTTTTTCCCCCTTCAACAGTAAATTGGGCTTGAATTCAGAGTCTGTATCTTCCAGCAGTCCAACCAAAGAGCCAACGTCCCCACTGGTAAGACACATACTACAGTATATAGTGTTTACAGTTTTATATTGATATTCTTTTTCTTCTTTTTTTTCCTTTTTTTCATATATTTAAATAAAGAATATATAAATATTTATGAATATATTTAAAAAAAAAAAATCATTATATAATATGTATATACAGTATATATGTATTAAAGTAAAAGATATCAATATATTGTTAGAAATAAATTATATTTTAAATGCATTGATAAAAATATTATATTAAAAAGTATATTAATATAAAATAATTGTCTATAATGTATATTATGAACCACATACAAAAATTACCTCTCTTTGCACATAAATGAATTTGCAGACCCAAGAATTATGATTTGTTTCTTGCTCTTCAGAAACGCCAACCTGAGACTGACTTCATTGACCCTCTGATGTCTAAGAAGCCCCGAATCTCCCATCTCCGTAACCGAGGAACCCCCTCCGCTTCAGGTCGTCATTCTTCAGAGACTAAGGACAAAAAACCCGCACCCACGGCCGCTTGCCCAGGACCCTCTTTTCACCCTCCCCCTGTCACGGCCTCCAGTTCAAACTCCCCCAGTACGCCGGAGGGCCGGGGGTCTCAGGACCTGCCCCTGGACCAGAGCTCTATATGTGGGAACTCCTCGGCGAGCTACGCCCCCCACAGCCATACGCCCAGCCCACCCAGCCAGCCGGTTTCCACCACGTCCCCCTTGTCCTTCTCCACATGTACCGTCTCCACAACCACCATTACCTCCTCTACTACCACCAGCAGTGGCAACCGTGTTTCTTCTGCCACGTCTCCTACAGCCAGCCGTGATGGCAATGGCAGCAAAAAGCCCAAGAAGTCCAAGAAGCACAAAGATAAAGAGAGGAAGCGAGAAGGAGAGCAAAAGAAGGATAAGGATAAGGACCAAAAGAGGGATAGAGAGCATCACAGGGAGGATCACTGCGATAAGGAAGCACAGCCCAGGAAGAAACATCGGAATGAGGCAGAACAAAAACACATTCCTGCCAACATCAGTCACGAATCGGACAGAGAAGGTTTGTTTTGCCATGTCCTATGCATTTTGTGGTGTTAACATTATAATAATAATAAATTCTTAGATGCATGCCAGCTATTTTGAATGAAAGATTTGTTAAGCTTGTTGTCAGGCCTGATGATAGGCTTGATTTATGTTCCATTTGCCTTTGGCCCTTGAACTTGAGTTCACAACAACATATTTAGGTTAGTCCGTTACTAAGACACTAAGATCATGTGTTACGTCGTGTGCTTGTGAAAGGGCAGATTTCCATGTTTCTACATGACTGGTGTGTCTCTTTACAGCTGGCAAAGACAAGCCTGTCAACAGCACTGAACTTCCAGTCCCAACAAAACCCGATTACATAGTGTGAGTGAACTTTGACTCGTTTATAGTGTGTCATTCTGCATAAACCCTCTGCATCACATACATTAATAATATAATAAAATAAAATTATGTATTTAAATAATTATATATTTATAAATACATTTATGTGTTCTATATTTTAATATATATTTTATTATATTCTATTATAGAATTTCATATATAATTTGTAATTATATTATTTATCTCTTATAAAAATGTTTAATTTATTTTAATTTATAATGTTTTATAATTTATTATTTTTATTAGGCTATATATACTGTGTGTGTATGTATGTATATATGAGAAATGAGCAAAAGATCTGAGACCTATTTAGAGTCTTATTGTCCTTGTGTTGTTTTATTGCAGTAAGTACACAGCAGTGATATCTATGGATCAGAGGCAGCACTATAAGAATGACTTCAACGCAGAATATGATGAGTATCGCATCCTTCATGCCCGCGTAGAGAGTGTTACTCGTCGTTTTACAAAACTGGAGGCCCAGTGTAGACGACTGGCACCAGGAACTAAAAAGTACCAGGTAGGAGAACAAGATTTTATTTTTTTTTGTATTGCTCTTTATATAAAGAACTGTGTATATTTATGTGTATGTATATTTTTGTATCCCAAGTAGTAAGTGTTTTTCTTGTCTTTCCTAACAGGAAGTACATGAACAGGTGCTGCAAGAATATAAAAAAATTAAACGAGTAAGTGTAACTGTGCATGTCTTACCCATCTGGGTCCTTTAGATCGCAAGTAAACAATAAAAATAGTATGTTAATTGACACATTATGTTTGCTTTACAGCACAGCCCAAACTATTATGAAGAAAAACAGCGCTGTGAGTACCTGCACAACAAACTGGCCCACATCAAACGGCTCATCGCTGACTTCGACCAGCGGAGGGCACAGTCCTGGCTGTAGGGCACGGGACCAAGCAACCCCCTCAGCCAATTAAAGCGCTCTTCAGCCGAAGGACCATCTTTAGAGGAGTGTGGGAATCAAACAGCTCCTTATTTATTCTATTTACAGATTCCCCACTCACCTGTTTTCCCATATCTGGCCTTCTTCATCACTCTATATCATGTTTTCTTCCTTTTTCATCCTTTCCCATACCTTTTCATTCATTCCTTTTCTTTCTTTTTGAAGGACTTTTCAAAAGAAAAAAGGACAACAAAGAAAAATGTAACTTTTTGAATGCAAAAAGAAAGTTCGCAATGCAAAACCGTGGGCCTTACAGCTCGTATTTCTTGAAGCCTTTTGCACAGGGGTGATCGAGCCAGTACATGTGAAAAAGTGGCCATAACAGAGGGGGTTTCCAAGTGCCTTGAGACTTCCTTTCTCCCGATGGCCCTGTTTTTTTTTTTTCTTTGAACAGCATCAGTATTCACACCCACAGTGCAAATGATGCCTTAAGGTATTCAGACATATATCGATGTGGCGTCAGTGAGACTTACAAGCACCCAGGGCAGTGGGGAGAAATTATTATGACCTGATCACAGGTCCAGTGCACATTCATGGAAGGTGTGATCAATGTTTGCTTTTGTGTATGTGTGTGTGTGTGTGAGTGAGAGAGAAAGTGGCGAGTGAAAATTGTCAGTGTTTTGTTCATTTTTGGGAAGGATTGTGGGTCAGAAACTACAGGTAGAGAGAGGCTCTGGGAGGAGGTTTGGATATAAATTATATAAAAGAGAAAAAAAAAAACAGAAAACAAAAATCCCCAAAAAAGCTGCTATATTTTTTCTTTTTCTTGAACAGCCAGAGCCTTCGGGATCAATCTGGCTCGTGTTACATGTTCTTAATTTGGGCCTGCTCTGTTTAAGAAATTGATTGTACCATCTTGAAGGCAAAGATGCTACTGATTTATGAGAAAATGCATCGAGCAGAGGCAGACCTGTATATCCATTTCAGATGTATTCATTAATTATTACAAGTCTCAGAACAGAGTTATTTATGAAATATGAATAGAATTATATATTTTTTGTTTTCATTTTGAATTAAAAGGAATTGCTGGAATTTTGAGTATTGAAAAAAGAAACTGATCAAATATGCATAAGTCTTTATTTCACGGTATCATTAGTGATTAAACTTCTTAAAGATTAAGGGAAACGGTATGTTTACAAAACCTGTGTGATAAGAAGTTTTGCCAAAAAAAAAGTGATAAAAATGAAACAAAAATGCTTTCAAACCTATGTTGATAGTCTGGAATAAAACGCATTTCTCTGAGTGACCTGAAACTTTATCTAAAAGGAGATGGTGGTCGAACACTTACAGTGTCTTGATATATTTATTTTCTTTGATCTTTGTTTAGGGAAAAGATCCAGAATGCAGCTTTGTGAATCAGCTTTGAAAAAAAAAAAACATTGCTTGCAATTATGCAAATTCTCACTGGATCAAATAGCTCCATGGTGGATTCTGATTGGCTAGTTGATTCTTGAGGCTTGCTGCATTGTATTTGCACATTTTAAGATGTCTTTTTGAGATCTGAAAACAAATCATCTGTCTCCTCTTATGATCACAATTATTCCATTGTTAAAGACTGGGAGGTGTTTCCTTTGTTTTCCAGTGTTGTAAATTGAAATTGGAAAAACCTGAGTGAGCCATTCTCAAAGTAACCATTGACGAATGTTCGTTTTCAGTATTTGGGGCGGCAGATGGCATCTTACTTGCTTTTTTTAGGGGCTTACATGTGATCAAACTCCCCTAGCTGTTATGTTGTGTGAGCTTCGGTTCATTTTAGTCGCCGTTTATAGACTGGACGCAATGTCTGATGACAATCAAATACAAGTCGTGGTTATTTAACAGAGAACTATAGCAGCACTTTACTTCGCAGACGCTTATTTCCTCAGCATTCAAATAGCCTCCACACTGAACCCTAAAGATTTGGGATGACACTAAGAAGTGTTGCTTGGAAAGGAGAATGTGCATCTACACATCGAACTCGGTATCGTTGTAATTTGGGTGGGGAAGTATTCGGTGATGTGTGACCAACACCTGTTTTCTTTCCCTTTTGAAGAAGAGCCTGTGCCTCTGACACCACTAAAGAGAGATGTTAATGTTGGATAATAAGCCAAGAATCTCATAACACTGTCATCTCTTGTTTTAAAGGTGGGATGGGGGTTGTTTCAGACTGTAAGAGAATTCCTGACCTGTCCACCTAAAAATGTATTAAATCAGTTCAATAAAATGTGAACTTGACATTTATCTGCCTTGCTTTTTTTTCCCTACGAGTGCATATTACTTTATTTTTACTGCTTATATTTTATACAGTTCATTAGAACATGCATCACTAATTTATATCTATAATATTAATAATCCGTTGGTATGATTTTGCAATCATATCTAATTGATATTAACAGGACATACAACTGAAATATGTTAAATGATCATTATTACCCTCGTGTAAAGTGCCATTTAAGTCTCTCTACATTTTTTTTGGATCAAGAAATTAGAATAAATGTGGTTAATGCTTGAGTGTTCTGAATGAGTCATTGAATTATTCACCCAAAAGAATCGTTAACAACACCAAGTCGTTCACTACCGAAACAAGTATATATATATATATATATATATATAAACAAGTGTCTACAAATCTCCAGCAAGCAACTCTAGAAAAATACGCATTTTGCTAACTGACTTTTATCAAGGTATAAAATACAAGAAAACAATAGCCTATATAAATTCCGAGTATCACCAATGTCCTTAATTGTGTATAACCATGAGTAATGTTTTACATAAATCTTGTTCAGTGCGCTCCGGCTCCAAACACATGTTCACAGTGAATGAGGGAGGCGTATCGGTTTACAGACCCAACCAATGAAATACGTTTTCACGGACCACACTCGAATCCTATTGGTTTGTACCATCGTCAGTTTTTGAAGTCAAGCTGTCACACAAAAGACAACCATAAACAAAGGTGAAAGAGAACTATTCATTCCCTTAAAAGATTCGTTCGAAAAAACAGATTCGTTCATAAACACCAGTCGTACCTCCAACCCATTTTAAAGGGGTCATATGATGCGATTTCAATTTTTTTCTTTCTCTTTGGAGTGTTACAAGCTCTTGGGGCATAAAGAAGATCTGTAAAGTTGCAAAGACTAAAGTCTCAAATCCAAAGAGATATTCTTTATAGAAGTTAAGAGTCAACCACACCCTCCTAAAACGGCTCGTTCTAACACGCCCCCACATGTCTACTTCACGATGTGGGAAGATTTGCATAACGCCGCCTAAATGTTCATGCAAAGAAAGAAGGCATAACTTTTATTCTCGCTGTTGCCGCCGCTGCCATGTTGTGGAGTCGCTGTGTGTTTCGTTGTGAAAGCGAAACTACTTTGTTTGGCCTTCCAAAAGAGGACACAACTAGAAATCAGTGGTTAAGTTGTATTTACAACACTGTTCGAGAACAGTTCAACCCAAATATTCAGATGTGTGCTGCACATTTTATGGAGGATGGATGAGGACTGTTTTCTGAACCAGTAGCCTAAGGGGCCGTTCACATATAGCATCTTTTGCATGCTCAAGTTCGTTATTTCAAATGTAGACGTGCTGCAGGGCGCGCTCATAATGGAAGCGACGCTCATTTTTTCCAGGCGCCGCATCGAGATAAAAACATTTCTACTTTTCAGAATGCCGCAAGCTCACCGCGGGTCATGTATTGAAGGGGGTCTGAATACTTTCCGTACCCACTGTATATGGTAACATTTTTGTTATATTAGACCAGACCGTCAGTCATTACGTCACACTGCCACAGTTACATTAATTCTAAATATAGTCAACTAAATGTATTAACTTCAAACAAAACTTTTTTTTAATCTTAAAGTACATTTTCAGTATTATTAGGCCTATATATTATTATGGTGGTAAATATGGCGACATTGTTTTTACTCGCTTATTCACACAAATGCTGAGTCACCAATTGACCAGCAGCTTTGGCCCTGCCCATTGCATGTTAGTCATATGCTTTATTCGTTTGCCATGTAATTTATTACATGTATTTACATCCATGTATTCTCCATGTATTCTTTGCAGGTTCCTCGGGTCTTCGTAGGGGAACAGTGCATTGGAGGAGGAAGTGATGTCGACGATCTATGGTTCAGAGCCGTTGAGCTCCGTAAAACCGTATTTGACAGGGTATGCCAGCCACAATCTCATTCATATTGCTATAAAATATAGCATTCTGTGTAGAATTCAAATAGCTCCGATACATTTTGTGGTCTGCGCCGACTCGCGCATGTGATCCGCTCCATGCTATCCTGTCTCTGGACCGGAGCAGAGTGTGTGTGCGGTGCGGTGGTTAGCTTGACACAGCGCGAAACCAGACTTTTCTTTCCCTCAATGAAAAGCATATTTACACTGTTTGAATCGTTCCCTGTCCCCTATATAGTGCACTACATGCCATTCACTGTACAGAAAATACTAATTCTGTGGACAAGTGACCAATTTCAGCCGCGGCTTCAGCGTCTATTTTATAGTGTAGGGGGCGGGCGCTTCGGATTCTAGAGAGCATTTGATTGGACAGAAAGTTCGATGAGAAGCTGAAGTACGATGTGATGTCAAAAAAAAATCGTTGAGCCATTTTGGCGGAAGAGACGAACTGCAAGCTTTGAATGCTTATATCTTCTAAATGCGAATTTTGTCACTGTTTTGGAGCACACTGCCTTATAGATAACCTTAAAACTAACATATGGATACTAACACCCAAAAAAACTTTTAATTTTGATTTCATGGGGACTTTAAACTGTAGTAATATTTCACAGTATTACTGTTTTTACTGTATTTTTGATCAAATAAATGCAGCCATGGTGAGTATATG
>NW_015537939.1:2253745-2260809 GCF_001515605.1 Sinocyclocheilus anshuiensis | reverse complement strand
GGAGAAAACCAGGCACTGCTCATCACCTGTCCAATACTGTCCCAACAGTGAAGCATGGTGGTGGGAGCATCATGCTGTGGGGGTGTTTTTCAGCTGCAGGGACAGGACGACTGGTTGCAATCGAGGGAAAGATGAATGCGGCCAAGTACAGGGATATCCTGGACGAAAGCCTTCTCCAGAGTGCTCAGGACCTCTGACTGGGCCGAAGGTTTACCTTCCAACACGACAATGACCCTAAGCACACAGCTAAAATAACGAAGGAGTGGCTTCACAACAACTCTGTGACTGTTCTTGAATGGCCCAGCCAGAGCCCTGACTTAAATCCAATTGAGCATCTCTGGAGAGACCTAAAAATGGCTGTCTTACCATCCATACCATCCAACCTGACAGAACTGGAGAGGATCTGCAAGGAGGAATGGCAGAGGATCCCCAGTGAAAAACTGGTGCTTCTACTAAATACTGAGCAAAGGGTCTGAATACTTAGGACCATGTGATATTTCAGTTTTTCTTTTTTAATAAATCTGCAAAAATGTCAACGATTCTGTGTTTTTCTGTCAATATGGGGTGCTGTGTGTACATTAATGAGGAAAAAAAATTAACTTAAATGATTTTTGCAAATGGCTGCAATATAACAAAGAGTGAAAAATTGAAGGGGGTCTGAATACTTTCCGTACCCACTGTATATGGTAACATTTTTGTTATATTAGACCAGACCGTCAGTCATTACGTCACACTGCCACAGTTACATTAATTCTAAATATAGTCAACTAAATGTATTAACTTCAAACAAAACTTTTTTTTAATCTTAAAGTACATTTTCAGTATTATTAGGCCTATATATTATTATGGTGGTAAATATGGCGACATTGTTTTTACTCGCTTATTCACACAAATGCTGAGTCACCAATAGACCAGCAGCTTTGGCCCTGCCCATTGCATGTTAGTCATATGCTTTATTCGTTTGCCATGTAATTTATTAGATTTATTTACATCCATGTATTCTCCATGTATTCTTTGCAGGTTCCTGGGGTCTTCGTAGGGGAACAGTGCATTGGAGGAGGAAGTGATGTCGACGATCTATGGTTCAGAGCCGTTGAGCTCCGTAAAACCGTATTTGACAGGGTATGCCAGCCACAATCTCATTCATATTGCTATAAAATATAGCATTCTGTGTAGAATTCAAATAGCTCCGATACATTTTGTGGTCTGCGTCGACTCGCGCATGTGATCCGCTCCGTGCTATTGTGTCTCTGGACTGGAGCAGTGTGTGCGGTGGTTAGCATGACACAGCACAAAACCAGACTTCTTTTTTTCCTCAATGGAAAGCATATTTACACTGTTTGAATCGTTCCCTGTCCCCTATATAGTGCACTACATGCCATTCACTGTACAGAAAATACTAATTCTGTGGACAAGTGACCAATTTCAGCCGCGGCTTCAGCGTCTATTTTATAGTGTAGGGGGCGGGCGCTTCGGATTCTAGAGAGCATTTGATTGGACAGAAAGTTTGATGAGAAGCTGAAGTACGATGTGACGTCAAAAAAATTGTTGAGCCGTTTTGGCGGAAGTGACGAACTGCAAGCTTTGAATGCTTATATCTTCTAAATGCGAATTTTGTCACTGTTTTGGAGCACACTGCCTTATAGATAACCTTAAGACTAACATATTGATACTAACACCCAAAAAACTTTCATTTTGATTTCATGGGGACTTTAAGGAGCGTAACATTTCCATCACACGCTTGACGCATTCGGCCAATCACAACGCACTGGATAGCTGGCCAATAAGAGCACACCTCGCTTTTTTAGAACGATGAGCTTTGGGCATAGAGGAGAAACAATAATGTACGTTATATGGAAAATAATGTGTTTTTTGAACCTTAAACCGCATAAACACATTGCATTACACCAAATACACAACATAATGTTCTTTTTAGCAACGTCATATGACCCCTTTAAATTTTACCGAGGTGTGGTTAATTTTAATCCCGCCTTACTTTGAAGGGTGTGAACCGACGAGAACTACATGACTCACAAAGCCCGGAAAATAGCTGTTTCGTGTTGACTTCCCTGGGGTCGTGAACAGCTGTGCTTGCTACGTTAAGAGCAATGGCAGAATTTGTTAAGGCGCAAATTAAGGGTGACAAAGTAGTTGTGTTTCTGAAGCCGACCTGCCCTTTCTGCATACTCGCTAAGGATGTTTTGTCAAAGTATAAATTCAAAAGTGGACACTTAGAGTTGATTGACATCACCGGACGCAGTGACATGGGCAGCATACAAGACTATCTGCAACAGATCACAGGCGCGCGCACCGTGAGTACTTATAATGGTGTTTTATATAATATATATATATATGGTAACATTTTTGTTATATTAGACCAGACCGTCAGTCATTACGTCACACTGCCACAGTTACATGAATTCTAAATATAGTCAACTAAATGTATTAACTTCAAACAAAACTTTTTTTAATCTTAAAGTAAATTTTCAGTATTATTAGGCCTATATATTATTATGGTGGTAAATATGGCGACATTGTTTTTACTCGCTTATTCACACAAATGCTGAGTCACCAATTGACCAGCAGCTTTGGCCCTGCCCATTGCATGTTAGTCATGTTTTGGCGGAAGTGACGAACTGCAAGCTTTGAATGCTTATATCTTCTAAATGCGAATTTTGTCACTGTTTTGGAGCACACTGCCTTATAGATAACCTTAAGACTAACATATTGATACTAACACCCAAAAAACTTTCATTTTGATTTCATGGGGACTTTAAGGAGCGTAACATTTCCATCACACGCTTGACGCATTCGGCCAATCACAACGCACTGGATAGCTGGCCAATAAGAGCACACCTCGCTTTTTTAGAACGATGAGCTTTGGGCATAGAGGAGAAACAATAATGTACGTTATATGGAAAATAATGTGTTTTTTGAACCTTAAACCGCATAAACACATTGCATTACACCAAATACACAACATAATGTTCTTTTTAGCAACGTCATATGACCCCTTTAAATTTTACCGAGGTGTGGTTAATTTTAATCCCGCCTTACTTTGAAGGGTGTGAACCGACGAGAACTACATGACTCACAAAGCCCGGAAAATAGCTGTTTCGTGTTGACTTCCCTGGGGTCGTGAACAGCTGTGCTTGCTACGTTAAGAGCAATGGCAGAATTTGTTAAGGCGCAAATTAAGGGTGACAAAGTAGTTGTGTTTCTGAAGCCGACCTGCCCTTTCTGCATACTCGCTAAGGATGTTTTGTCAAAGTATAAATTCAAAAGTGGACACTTAGAGTTGATTGACATCACCGGACGCAGTGACATGGGCAGCATACAAGACTATCTGCAACAGATCACAGGCGCGCGCACCGTGAGTACTTATAATGGTGTTTTATATAATATATATATATATGGTAACATTTTTGTTATATTAGACCAGACCGTCAGTCATTACGTCACACTGCCACAGTTACATGAATTCTAAATATAGTCAACTAAATGTATTAACTTCAAACAAAACTTTTTTTAATCTTAAAGTAAATTTTCAGTATTATTAGGCCTATATATTATTATGGTGGTAAATATGGCGACATTGTTTTTACTCGCTTATTCACACAAATGCTGAGTCACCAATTGACCAGCAGCTTTGGCCCTGCCCATTGCATGTTAGTCATATGCTTTATTCGTTTGCCATGTAATTTATTACATGTATTTACATCCATGTATTCTCCATGTATTCTTTGCAGGTTCCTCGGGTCTTCGTAGGGGAACAGTGCATTGGAGGAGGAAGTGATATCGACGGTCTGGACCGTTCTGGAAAACTGGAGGGCATGTTGCAGGCAATTGGATCTCTGCAGTGAAGGTATACTACACAATCCTTCTTTATAAAATATTAAAAACAATATATACAACGATTACATCAGTGGTTCGAAACTGGTTTAGCCTCAGGGCCCAGATTTTCCATTAGACATCAAGTGGCCATCATCCCAAAATAGTGTATTGTACAAAGAAATGTTGATGAAGTATTATAAGAAACTGCTTTTTCTCTCAGCAGCCAGTAATTCACTCCACAAAACATTTTGGTCAGCACAAACCATATTTGAAATAAAAAAAATTGTGTTTTTTTATATTTGTTTATTTTATTTTAACATTTATTTTTATTTCAAGTACCAAAATTGTAGTTAACTATTATAACCCTGTCTGGCTCATGTTGTCTGTTACTCTACATAGTTTTCATCTTCAGTATCATTGCTTTTCCCACCATCAACAACTGTTAGAACAGACCTGTGACTCATTTTTGGGTCACGACCCACCCCTTGAGAACCACAGGTTTAGATTTAAGTCAAAGACTCTCAAAGCAAACAGCATCATGATGCAATGTGCTCGACCTCCCATTTTCAATATAATGAATCATGTGTGAACATCTACTTTATTCAGTTGATTAGACTGCCAGGTTCAGCATTTTTACACAAAATTAGATAAAACTGCTAAATACGCAACCATTTTTGGTTACATTCAAGATGATGCCACTAAAAAAAATTTATTGATTAAATACTAGCTCACTAATTAAATACTGTGCAGTACATATGGTTAAACAGTAGGCATTATGTAATAATGAATATTTCTAACAATTGTATGCTACATTGTATGACTTTGTATGGTTTCGATTAAAGCCACAGACTCTCAGAACAAACTTCTAAAATGTCTTTATTCAGCATGAGATGAGGGTCAACATAACTGGACTAGACTAAAGCAAGCCAGAATCGGCTCTACGTCGACCAACTTCACTAAGAGGCGATCCACATGCTGGATGCGTACTTTGTACGTTATTAGTTGAAATAAAAATCTCAGATGTACGTTACAAAAATAGTTGCATCAAATTCAAATTAATCTCATGTGGGGAAAAAATAAATATTTTAAATGTATTCAAGTCATTGCTGGAGTAACCACTGAATTCAGAAACAAAGAAATCTCACCATGACATAACATGGCTGACCATGAGAGTAACATATCAATCTCTGGAGAGAGTATAAGATCGACCCTACCCTGTTTAATACTTTGGGATTAATCCATCACAGAGGAAGTTTATTGCACCAATCAGGCATAATCGTTCATATAGAATTATCCACATAGAAGAGCATCGGCGCATAGGATCCACCAGTGAGAATTCACAGCTGTCTGCTTTATATCACAGGGTCAGAGGTCAAAGTTTGTGTGAATACAGTACATCAGAATCCACCGTCAACCCAGGAGTCAAACAAAGGTCTCTTTCATCCTGTATTTAAATGAATCTCCAATTTGCATCCTCTGTTTTTCGCCCTCCCTTCCGGTCCGCGGGGCGTCAAGAAGGGGTCACATGATGCTGCAGCGAGACTTGCGGATCTGCCGTCTGCGTCGCTGGTACTCGCTGAGCTCCTGTAGGTAACCTCTGGAGGGCCAGCGCAGTCGCTCCACCTGCTCACGCTCGTCGTCTGTCAAAAAAAAGCATCACAGGAAAATATTGCTACAACATTCCCTCCTGCTGAACGCCAATGCATTTAAATAAAGCATAATATCCGTCCACCAGATTTGTTTTTTACCTTGTTCTTCAATTAAAATAATGTCATTGTCTCGATTTGTTTCCCATTGAGTGTATTAAAAAAATTAGAAGTCTTAAAAAAACTGAAAATAAAATATTTTCCTGTCAAAGTTTGCTCGTTCCATTCATTGACTCACAAATACACCATTCATGAGGCGACACTTATTTATTCGCCAAGTGCGTGTGGAAGGGCAGGACATACTAATTAGGTCTGACGATGATTCATTTGTTTCAAAAGTGACCTTACAGTTGCTCTCAGTGTTCCATAATGAAGCTTTGACAGAAGTGGGTAGTGATTTGCATGGGCTTGTGCGCAGCAGCAGCTGTTAGAAGTGCTCTCAGGGCGTTGGGATCTGGCTTTTGTCACAGTTAGAGATGATTGTGCATGTGTTCTAATGCGCTTGAACATCCTTTCCAGGTGGTCAAGCGGACGGCTCACCTGATAGCTCCAGGAAGTCAGGCTTGTGACTGAAGATCAGGTAGTTACTGGCAATGAAATGGAGGAGCCAGACATAGAGCTGGTCAGCGTTGTGACACTAATGAGAGAGATAGAGAGTGAACATGAGATCAGATAGACTGTTAGAGACTAATAAACGTGTTGGATGTATCACAGATGGTATTTCGGGATAGTATACTACTGTATAAGCAAATTTTTGGTATGCCTGGAAAAACCCTATGATGTAATACAGTTGATCAAATGTGTAGTATACAATGTTGTTATTGTTAACTAAAACTATCAAAAATTATTTTTGGTAATTGAAAAATATATAAATAGATGAAAAACTTTAATGAAAATTAGAAATTACTTTGGAAACTACCTGAAATAAGTTTCAGCTGAGGTATAGCTAAAACTTAAATAAAAATAAATTAAAGCAAAATATAAATAATAGGGAAGTAACATCAAAAGCACATAAAAATGACAAAACTACATTACAAAATTAATAAAAAAATGAAACTAAAATTGAAACAAAAAAGAAATTATACAAATAACAGCGAATTAAAAATATTAATAAATACAACAATAGTATATAAATAATGCTAAAATAACAATAATCTTAGACAGTCTTAAGACAAAACTTTTATTATTAAAATGATTAACAGTAATCTTTTGAACGTTCTATTCATGAAAGAGTCCTGAAAAAAAAACATGGTTTCCAACAAAATTATTAAGCAGCACAACTGTTTTTAACATTGATAATAATAAAAAATGTTTCTTAAGCAGCAAACCAGCATATTATGATTTCTGAAGGATCATGTGACGGTGAGGACTGAAGTAATGATGCTGAAAATTCAGCTTTGCCATCTAAAGGAATTTTTAAAAAATATATTAAAACAGAAAACGTCTCAGGTTACTTATGTAACCATGGTTCCCTGAGTAGGGAACGAGACACCTCTAGGGGTCGCTATGGGGGAACGCCTCGTCGTGACCCGTGTCTGAAGCATACATTGAAAAAACACCAACTCGTTGGCCGGCGACAGCCAT
>NW_015537939.1:2246980-2253735 GCF_001515605.1 Sinocyclocheilus anshuiensis | reverse complement strand
GTCCTGAATCGCGGGAAGCAGATGGCTGCCCCTCTTTCCTCGAAAAGAGAGACAAACGAGAGCGGAGCTTTTTCCCTTGGAAAAAACGCTCGCAGTGCACGCCGATTGCCCCCTCGGAGACATCGCGTGCGTGCTCTTTGCCCAAACAAATAACGCATAAATCGTGTATGTCATCAGATGTTAAACAACGTCAACACGGATGCACACATCCTTAAACGCTTTGCTAGTGCTCGCCATAATGAGATGAATAGAGATCGCTCTTACCACAGAAATGCACGCTTCAAACAAAACAGTCAATGAAGACGAAGAAGAGAATGACGTGTGCTCCCGGCGCCTATTTATACTATAGTCGCACCGATAGTGACGTCATGGCTTTCGCCGGCCAACGAGTTGGTGTTTTTTCAATGTATGCTTCAGACAAGGGTCACGACGAGGCGTTCCCCTATAGCGACCCCTAGAGGACGCAGTTCGAAGTTCCCATGAAAGGGAACAGGTATTTTACATTTTAATAATATTTTACAATGTTACTGTTTTTCAAGTATACTTGATCAAATTAATTCAGCATTGATGAGCATACAATCTTACCAACCTCAAATGTTTGAACGGTAGTGTATTTTACCGTTTGAAACATATCTTTGCTTACTGGTTCACATGCTGTTATTAAAAATAGGCAGTATGCGGTATAAATATTTTAAGTGAAAATATAGTGATATTATGGGTCCAAAGCACTCAAATCAAAGATGTGACACCTTTATCAAACACACCCCTGTTGATATAGAGATGTAAAGACTCACCTTTGCTCTCCTCAGTAAGCGAATCACACTGATGCCCGTAGACGCTAGCTCTCGACTGGGCATACTCTGAAGATACGCGCAGACACACACTTCACACAGGTGCTGCAGCCGTTTCACCTGGTACATCTCTGCGCAGACGAGCACAGCCATGGCCTGCAGCACACTGGCTGAACACACAGACACACAGCACTGTCAATCACCTCCTGTTTCCCCCTCCATCAAGCTCAGTTCATATTCACCCTCTGTCAATCAAGCTCAGTCTCTATTTGCATCTATTCTCTCAACAGTGTTGTTTAATGTCCTTGATATGAATGGGGAAGCATCCATCACATTGATTGACAGAATGAGTCAAACAATCTGACATACTAAACCTTCCTTCATTGTTTAATGATAAATACAACCTGAATCATTACATGTCATTGTGATTGAAACATATGGATTATGTTGCACAATACAGTGAATATAAAAAGCTATTGTTAGGCACAACATACAGAAGAACCCCTTTATTCTCACTTCATATTGTAAATGTTAATATTATTACCTAATCAGGTAAAAAAAAATTAAGAACATACACTACCATTTAAAAGTTTGGAGTCAATAAGATCTCATTTATTTTATTTTATTTTATTTATTGGAAAAAATTATACTGATACTGAAAGTAAATAAGAAATTGACAATGTTACAAAATATTTCTATTTCAAATAAATGCTGTTCTTTTAAACTACTTTCTATTGTAATCCTGAAAAAAAATGTTTCACAGTTTCCACAAAACATTTAAGCAGCACAACTGTTGATACTAACAAGAAATGTGTCTTGAGCAGCAAATCAGAATATTAGAATGATTTCTGAAGGATCATGTGACACTGATGACAGGAGTAATGGCTGCTTTGCCATCACAGGAATAAATTATGATCATTAAAATATATTAAAATAGAAAACAGTTATTTTAAAATTGTAATATGTCACAATATTACTGTTTTTACTGTATTTTTAATCAAATAATTGCAGCTTTGGTGAGCATAAGAGACTTCTTTCAAAAACATTTAAAAAATCTTATCGACCCCAAACTTTTGAACAGTTGTGTATGTTTTCAATAAAAAATATTTTATGAAACAAAATTATTAAAGGGATAGTTCATCCTTGAATGCTGTTAGTACTGTGAACATTTGTCATTGGGAAAATCAGGTCAGCCATGCAAATCCATGGAAAATTCCAAGTTTTTCAGGTGTTGGTGTTAGTTCATTCTATTGCATGATTTGATATTCAGACTAGGTAATTCTCTCTCAAATTGTAGTTAAGTCCTCTGAAGCACATCTGAAACACTTTATTGACCAATCAGCATCCAGGACCAGAACTATCTATTTTATAAAAGCATTTAAAGGAATAGTTAGCTTCATTTTGTTCTAAAGAAGAAAAACAAATTGAAAAATGTTTGTTTTTGTCCATACAGTGAAAGTCAATGGGGTCTGATGTTGTTTTGAACAGTTCTTATTTTGTTCAACCGAAGGTGTGGAATGAGATGAGGGTGAGGGTGATGACAATTTACATTGTTATCTCTTTAAGGCAGGGTTTTCCAGTCCTGCTTCTGGTTTTTCTCCATCCAGCAGGGTTGCCAGGTTTTCACAACAAAATTGCTACTCAAAACTAGCCCAAAACTAACCCAATCGCATTTCGAGGGGGTAAAATACACGTTTTTTTGGTGGGGTTCCCCTGGTAAAATTTGCATTTTAGGGGCTAAATATCATGTTATTGAGGTCGCTTAAACCGGCAGACATGAAAACAACCCCTGGCAACAGTGTTAAAGTAGCCCAATTCCGCAGGAAAACCGCACACTTGGCAACACTGCCAACCAGCTCCAACACACTTGCCTGGAAGTTTCTAGTAAGCTGGAAGACCTTTATTAGCTGGTCCAGGTGTGTTTAATTAGGGTTAAAACTAGACTGGTGGATAGTGTTGCCTTGTCCAAATACCCACACTTGCGGTCTTTGCACTTGACCACTTGACTACTATATGATGTATTTCCTGTATTTGGCCCAAGTGTTAAAGTGAGCATGAAGATCACAAGTGTGTGTACAACTTTTCATTACCTGATGGGACACACTTATAGTGTTGTAAAAACGCAAAGTGTTTACAGAGTTTTATTATTATTTTCAATACTTTGCATTTTAAAATCAACTTCTAAATGTCTGTTCAGTAGTCCCTATAGATGACACAATTTAATTAAGTGATAAATCTTTGCAGCAATAAAATGTGTAGCACATTGTTTTACCACCAAATTTTATGTAATATCTTATTATTATTAATATTTAACTTACATTGGAAAGGTTTCCGTGACCTCTCGCGCGATCTTGGCAAAAAGTCTCACGATTTATTTCCAGAACATGATGCATGATGGGATACACTAACCCTCGAATACCGCTCTGGAGCGGTATTCGAGATAGTGTGGATTTAGTGTGCGTTAAGGGCACTGCGCTTTGGTATTTTTAAGACCTGGGACAGTCTTGCGCACTTACTTCCTGTCGCACGCACGCGCTCTCAAGTGGCCAAGACCGCAAGTGTGGGTATTTGGACAAGGGGTGTCTCTCCAGGAACAGGTTTGGATACTACTGCTTTAAAATCCTTGAAAACCACACTCTCACCTGGACAGCAGGTGTCAGTGTAGAGGTACTCCAGGAAAGCTAGAAAGGTATCAGACGAGACTCCATGAATTGGCACCACACGACTTCGTGCTTCTGCATATTTCCCACTGAACATGGCAGCCATAACATCACAGCGGGCCACAAGCACGGCTCTGTGCGCTGGCAGCACGCTTCCTGCAAGCAGACGCACAGCTGACCTCTTAAAACACACTTACACCCATGGAGTCAAGCATTACAGAGGAGCTCTGACTCAAACACAAGCCCCTCCCTTGTACTTTCCACCTTTGAGCAGTCTGAATCAATGCACCATTGTGTGCGCCTGTGTGTGTACATGTTCATGCACATGCAGGGTTAGCATTGACTCTTGCCTTGCACCATGAAGATGACATCAGAGTATAGAGGGGAATTGAAGAGGCTTCCCAGTGTCAAAGGACCTTGTTGAGAGCGGGGTGTGGGTGTGTCCCTGAGGGCCTGCAACCAGAACGAATCAACACTGCAGTGCACAATCTGAGGCGATGAATACTGTTTGTACTGTGAGCATTTAGATTTGAGAAATCAGGTCAGCCATGCAAATCATTAGAAAAAACCTTTGCACGGTCCAGTTCTGTTGTATAATCAGAGCGCCTCCTGTCTGTCAGACGGATACCTTTTCTCTTCCAACGAATGAGCGTATCCTGTCAATCAGCTGGGCTACGGCCAAAGGGTTCTTCAGTTTTTCAGCAATAGCTTCCTCCAGGTATTCCCATTCCCAGGCCCCTGTGAAAAAATACACATCACCAGCACGCACTGACCCATGAACGCATCCTGCTCACACATGCATTAACTGGCTGTCCGGCTGACCGCGGAGTAAATCTCAACCTTTTACACTGGCTGCTCAGATCTGCTGGAGTTTAACCAACAGTTCAACCTCTCAGTGGAGGTACACTCTTAAAAATAAAGATTTCAAAAGGGAGTTTTCAAATCAAGGCCATAACCATTCTGGGCTCCTTAAAGAACCTTTCGGTGTACAGTTCTTAAAGGGATAGTTCACCCAAAAATTTAAATTGTGTCATTAATTACTCACCCTCATGTCCTTCCAAAACCCGTTAGACCTTTGTTCATCTTCGGAACACAAATGAAGATATTTTTGATGAAATCCGAGAGCTTTCTGACCCTGCATAGACAGCAACGCAACTGACACGCTCAAGGCCCAGAAAGGTAGTAAGGACATTGGTAAAATAGTCCATGAGACATCAGTAATTCAACCGTAATTAATACTTTTTGTGCGCAAAGAAAACAAAAATAACAAATTTATTCAACAATTTCTTCTCTTCCGTGTCAGTCTATGCTGCGTGTTCACGAGAGTACCACGACGCAAGGAGCTGGTGTTCTGACGTAGAACCTGGATAGGCTGCGCCTTGTTTACAAGCAGAGGAATGCACAATGCGCATTGAGACTGACACTGAAGAGAAGAAATAGTTGAATAAAGTCATTATTTTTGTTTTCTTTGTGCACAAAAAAAGTATCCTCGTAGCTTCATAAAATGAAGGTTGAACCACTGATGTTTTTAATGATGTCCTTACTACCTTTCTGGGCCTTGAACGTGTCAGTTGCGTTGCTGTCTATGCAGGGTCAGAAAGCTCTCAGATTTCATCAAAAATATTTTAATGTGGGTTCTGAAAATGAACGACATGAGGGTGAGTAATTAATGACAGAATTTTCATTTTTGGGTGAACTATTCCTTTAAAAGAACCATGTGAAGAACATATTGAAAATCTAAAGAACCTTTTGTGGAAGGAAAAGATTCCATGAATGTTAAAGGTTCTTCATGGAACCATCAATGCCAATAAAGAACCCAGTGTACAGGGCTGGTGGATTCAGTTACAGCTTTAAAAACAGCTTTTTTTCTCAGCTTTCTCTTCTCCATTAACTATACCAGGATACAAAAAACCACAAATAAGGTGGTGGAACAGCTGTTTTCCACAAGAATCAAGTATACTTGGTGACAGCTAAGAAAATAAAACCAATATTTAACTGGTGTTACTTCATAGTAAAGACATAGTTTCCACGGTTCTGTCACATAAAAATATTCATCTGTCACAGTTGAGCTGATTTAATATTAACTCAGCCTCATTCGTAAATCTGTCTAGACACTACCCGAGAGGGATTTGATCCGAAAGAAACCACGCACAATGAGTTTCCGTGCATCATTTCCGTTAATGTAACGACCGCCCTTGGTTCACGGGAGGAAAATGGCCTCTGGAAAAATCACACTATATATCAGCAGCAGGGTGAGATGATCTCATCAGTATGGGGCTCACCTTCTCACCTTCTGAGCATGGCCTCACTCTGATAAATGAGTCTATAATATCCATTCCTGTTTCCTGGACTGTTAAAGCCTCATCTGAACACCTGATTGAGATGCATGTCCATCCTTCCAGCCTCCATTTTGCATCAGAGGTCCCAAAGAATGGGGAACGGGAGATAATATTTCCAGCTTATGAGGAATGTTGTGGCAGGCTAATACAAGCATAGAATCACAATTGTGTACTTGGGTGAATGTCACGAAAAGCATGTCCAGGACACACTTCACCCCAAAATCAAAATAATTGCATTGTTTGCATAAAGGAAATGCTCTGACTTTATTGTCATGACATTTAAAAGTGACTTTCCCTTATTAAAAAGAGTTAAACGTGCAATTAAAAGTACTTGTTAGGTCTAAAAATGCTGTTCCATTTTACATGGGCCATCATGTGAAGATCACATGACCAGCTGAATACTACTTGCTTTATCCATTATTATAAGGTACTTCAGCTCACAGAATAAATTAAACATGGCTGATTTGAATAGCGCATTTCAACAACAGCATCAGTAACAGAAAATGTTGCATGATGCTGCTTTCAAACCACTAGGTGTCAGTATTATTGTATGCAATAATTGTATCGTGTGTGTGTGTGTGTATATATAGTAAGAAGAGATGTTTGCCATAAAGCTGGCAATATAAACAAAAAATTACTGAGCGCAATAATTACTGTTAGGCGTCTGTATTTTTTATTTTTTTTGTATATTTAGATTCGGTACTGTAAATGACTATAATACAATTAATTTTAAATCAGCATAAAATAAAGCCAGTTACAAATACTATAATAAAATATAAATATTTTACAGTTTAAATGATAACTATTTATTTATTGCATTATGGTATATCATAAGGAGAATTTTTTTTTTAATCCTTAATTGCCATAAAAATAATGTCACAATGCAAGCAAGAAAGCAGATAGATAGATAGATAGATAGATAGATAGATAGATAGATAGATAGATAGATAGATAGATAGATAGAT
>NW_015537939.1:2237471-2246770 GCF_001515605.1 Sinocyclocheilus anshuiensis | reverse complement strand
AGAAAGAAAGAAAGAAAGAAAGAAAGAAAAAAATCTTTGTGGCCCAAAAACAGTCAACCTTTTATTTTTTATTTTTAGATTATTATTCTTTTGATTTTAAGGATAAAATGTTTGTTTGTTTATTAATTGTTGTTTGTATTGTATTGTATTACGGTAATAAGAATTTGGGAGGAAAAGGTTAACTGTCATGAAAATATTGCCACAATGCTAAAAATCTTAATGTTCCAAAAACAGTCAACATTTTATTTAAGCAAAACATTTTTTTTTTTTTTTGATCTTTTGATTTGGGGGTAAACTATTACTTATTTATTTACTTGCTTTTTATTTTAGCAAAACATAATTCTTGAATTCTTTCTTTTGATTTTGTGGTAAAATATAACATGACATGTTACTGAGAGGTTTTGTGAAATTCAGCTCTTACCATAATCATAAATTCAAAATGTTTTATAGAGGCACAAATATTGTATATCATATCTTTTTTTCTCTCTTGTGTTGCCTCATATGCATATACGGTCACACACACACACACACACACACACACACACACTGAAACAGAAAAACAAGCGCGCACACACACACACACACACACACACTTAAACGAAAAACAAGCACACACGCACACAGATCTCTCTGTCCTCCCATGCATGTTAATCAGACCCACAGCTCCAGGGTCTCGTAGAGTGGACTGCCATCATACATGCACATGTAGAGAACCATAAATCAGCCAGGCCTTAGACACAAATAAACAGCCTCCAAACTAAAGCCATTTTAATTATGAAACCGTCCTATAAAAATTCCTTCTTTTCAAACACAAAAGAAAACACAATTGCAGAGCTGAAGAGATAAGGCCGTGAATGGGAGAGAAACATTTCAACCGTAACTCAATTGAGACGCCTAAACCAGCAGAACTAGGAAGCTTTTTCAAACTGTTTCCTTCAATAATGCTAATCTCGCTTCATATTTACGGTTGTGACAGGATTCTTCATGGAAAAAGAATTGCTGCCGGCACACCAGCAATAAAAGAAGCTCTACCTAGAGGAAATTTGCTCTTTCATAGCTCAGGAGACTTGGATTTTCAGTCAAATAAATAAGATCAAATAAAACAAATAAAATGTATTTAGAATATTTTTTATATGATTGCTAGCATTTTAGAATATTTTTATATTAAATATTTAAAATGTATTTAAAATATTAAAACTTGTTATATGATTAATAGCATCTTTTTTTTCATAGCTCAAGAGAATTAGGTTCTCAGTAAATAAAATACAAATAAATATTTAACATTTATTTAAAATATAAATGTTTTATATGATTGGCAGCGTTTTTCATAGCTCAGGAAAATTAGGTTATCAGTAAAGAAAATAAATACTTAAAATGTATTTGAAATATTAACGTTTATTATATAATTATTCACAGCTCGAGAATCAGGTTCTCAGCAATTAAATATACATAAAAAATAAAATACATAAAAAGTAAACATTTAAAATTTATTTAAAAAAATATTACAAATGTTTTATGTGATTATTAGCGCCTTTTACATTTTTTTTACGAAAATTATTTTGCGTAAGTAAAGGTCTCCATTTGCTCTCTGTTTAATCTATTTTTTGTCTAAAAGAAACAGCTGAGTTGCTAAAGTTCTCATCTGTGATTTTTCTTTCTTATGGAAAAAAAAGCCATAAATGTCAATATATTGTGCCCTTTATCCAACAGCAGTTGCCTTGAACAACATCAGCCGTAATATTGCAAGCAGCGCACATTCTCTCTCACCTCTGTAAAGAAACATTAACGTCTCCCACAGGCATAAACAGAGCAGCGGCTCCTTCACAACCAGCCGTGAAAGGTGTCCAGGAGGGTGTCCGTCTGCTCTGGGTAGATCATCTATGCCTCCATCCCAGGTAGACAAAAGCGAGTGGGGGCCGTCTCTGTCCCTGCAGGTGCAGCGTGAAACGGGCCTTTCCCAGGCCTGCCGTCCCACCAGCAGCTGTCTGAAGTATGGGCTGACGGCACACAGAACGGACGCGTGCGCCCAGCCCAGCTCCTTGCCAGAGTCCCTGGCGTAGAACGCCACGTCTGCGAATTGAACGCCGTGTTCGAGGAGCCACTGCAAGTCCTGAGAGAAGGAAGATTCCTCCACTCT
This sequence comes from Sinocyclocheilus anshuiensis, assembly GCF_001515605.1. NCBI lineage: Eukaryota > Metazoa > Chordata > Actinopteri > Cypriniformes > Cyprinidae > Sinocyclocheilus > Sinocyclocheilus anshuiensis. The sequence continues at coordinate 2,244,633 of NW_015537939.1, read as the reverse complement.
CACCAGGGGAAGACGCGCTGAAAGACGGGATGGGATGTTATAGGACAGCTTTATAGCTCAGATGTTGATCTTTATAGCTCAGGAGACTAAATGTGGGTCTGAGTTATGTTTCAATCAAGTATCAACTTCAAAGCTGAGCTGTCTCCTAAAATACCTTTAAATAGTCAAAAAATTAGACAATTGTTGACATGGGGTAAGAATACAGAGCAATCAAATGAATAAAGTGAAACGTGAGTTCAAATTGAAATTTGAGTGTAATAACCAGTAATAATGTAAAATATTATTGCAAATTAAAATAACTTTTCTATTTTAATATATTTTAAAATGTAATTTATTCCTATGATGGCAAAACCGAATTTTCAGAAGCATTACTCCAGTCTTCGGTGTCACATGATCCTTCAGAAATCATTCTAATAAGCTGATTTGAAACATTTATATGGACATTTCTTATTATTATCAATGTTGAAAACAGCTGTGCTTCTTAATACATAACTGTGGAAATGGTGATACATTGTTTTCAGGATTCTTTGATTAATGTTAAAGTTCAAAAGTAGAGCATTTTTAAAAATAACATTTATTTATTTAGTTATTTAATGTTGTTATTGACACTTTTGATCAACTTAATGCATCCTTGGTGAATACAATTATGAATTTCTTGTTTTAATTTCTAATTTCATGGATGCCTTATAATTTCCAGTGCATTTCTTTTTTCAAACATTTATGCGTTTCTAGTAAAAAATTAAAGTGATACTTCCTTACATTCAAATTAGAATTCAAATATTCTCAAATCCCAAATCATAGTATGCTGAAACAAGTATGCTAAATCTCTATTTCCAGTGTATTTTCAAAGTATGCGTCCTTGTGTGCATGTGTTCAATATTGCTGACAGCTGCTCTATTTAATTTCAATGCTGTCTAGGAGAAACGACTGTGATATTAAAAAGATCTAATCTGTGATTATTGTTTCCTGTAGGGAATGTTAAAAAACTTCTGGAAGAACAAAAGGATGTGAGGGAGAAGAAGATAAAAGAAATGGGTAAGAGAAAGGGAGAAACAAGGTGAGCTAAGCAGAGGAGGATGGTGGGTAAGGAATTTTTTTAGTGTGAAGGGAACAAGGTGGAGAAAGAGAATGATGAGAGCAAAGCAGAGGAGATGGGATGAGTAAGGGATACGGTAATAAGACGGGAGCAACGAGAAAAGTGACATGAAAGCAAATTCCAAACAAGGAGGATTATAGGAAGGCCACAATAACGCCAGGCGTAAAAAAGAAATAGAACAAGCACAACAAACAGATGTTGTTTGTTCATCATGTCTGTATTATAGGCACATTTCTCATATATTACTGCTGTACTTTATGCACTCCATAACCATTCATTTGAGGCCACACCAACGGTTTCCCAGCATTCAATACCCTTCATATTTTATGGGTTGTGCTCTATAAAAAGAGCCTAAGTGGTGCTGGAGCCACACCAACAAACTATAGAAAGCTTTGGCTTCTCGTTCTAAGTGTCAGTGCTCATAGCAGTGCTCATCTTGTGCAGAATACTTCTAGCCTTTAGCAGACAATGCTTTTATCTAAATGGCAGACGAGTTCATTGACTCGGTTACTGATGAATATTGCCATTTTGTGCATATTTTGCAACCCGACCGCTTTGCAGAGATTAAGATAAGATGCCCGGCAAATTGCGAGTATAGTTATTAGTGAGATTAGCCAAAATTAGACAGGTTTGAAGGGAAGCGGAAAAGTCGAAAGATGCATGAGGATGTTTTTGGGAGGTCTACTTCACCAGACACATCATTGACATAATAATGAGGGAAAATCTCATCAGCCACTAACCTGGTTGGTCCAAATGAGGGGGACGGGGTTCGTTAAACCGGTGACCCCGCCGTTTGTCTGGCCGTTCTTTGGCTTTCTGCTTCAGACACTGAATCATGAAGTATTCCAGCTGTGTGAAGATTCAAAGGCAAGCGTGTAAATAACATCCAAGTACACCACAAATCACACCAACACCAAATATGGTGGAATATTTGCAGCTAGTTAGAAATAATGTGTCAAAATTGTGTCTTTAGGGCTACAACTGCTTGTCACCATACCTTTAAAGGGACAACTTTTTAAACAAAATGTCATCATATTTTTACAATAAAAATCACAGTTACAGTTATGCACACTTGCACAGGAAATCTATGGGGCAAGATTGGCTGATTAATAAAAGTATTTCTCCTAGTGTGAGTTTCAAAACCACAAACAGCCTTGTCAATGGATAGTGTACATTTTCTGTTTTCATATATTTTTTGTGAATTGAGTAAACAGCTTCTATTAAAATCAAAACAATCTCATCAATTTTACTTCCTCATTTTATTTTTGATTTTACATTGTATTAGTCCATTGCAATAGTACAGTGCTCCAAAGAGGATAAAGTTGAGAATGAAATTTCTGTTGGAAATAGGGTCGGATGTTTTGATGAAAATAAAGTTGACTAAAAAAAAAAAAACTTTTTGTAATGTGAAGATCATTTGAAAATAAAGTCGAGATCACAAGAAAACAAACTTTTTGATATGTGAAGACCATGAAAAAATTAAATCAAATAACTTGTTATGCCAAGATCATAAGAAAATTAAGCTGAGATCATGAGAAAACAAAAAAGGAAATAATATTAAAGCACAGCTTTTATAAAAAAGACTTCAATAAAATATTGTGTAAAATAAGTGTCGATTTTAATTCAGCAATTTTGTGCACATCTTAATTAGTAGCATTAGTAACATTAGTACACCTAAACCATACTGGTTATCGGCTTATATATCGGTATTGGCCAATTACAGATATATATTGAACAATATTGGATATTTTGTCCCCATATTTTATTTGTCTACCACTAATTTAACCCTTTAAGGGTTGCTTCCAGAATGCCTTGCCCTATAGACTTCCACTGTAAGAGCATTTCTGTAAACATGTTTTATGGTTAGGGTTAGGTTAGCCATTTAGCAGCCGCTTTTATCCAAAATGACTGAATAGAAGTAAACTTATTACACTCTCCCTGGAGCAACCGGGGCTCAAGGTCTCAGTGGTGATGGATGGGTTTTATATTTCACCCGAGGCATGGAGTTTATAAATTACCTCTTACCGGGTGTGAACCTCCAACCTTATGGTTACCAGCCCAGAACCGCTAAACCACAAGTACAGTTCTTCTGCATACTAATGAGACTTCTTAACAATGATTAAGAGAAAAAGAGACGCTTACCACACTGCCAAAGTAACGATCCACAAAAAAGTTGTTTAGAGAGGGCAGCTCCAGGTAAGTGGCCCCCAGGTCCCTGGACAGCTGGAGCCCCTCACTGTGGGGCACACAGCTGCTCCAGTCGGACGCACACAGAGGACATGTGCACGGCGGGCCTTCATCTGTGGAGGGTGACAGAGGGAAACAATAAAAATGTGATGCACTCGTAAAAAGACATTTTTCACAGTGATGCCATAGAAGATCCATTGATCCATCCAGTGAACAGTTCTTAAAAGAACCATATTGTTCTTAGTGTAAAAAACATTTTACTAATCTCAAGAACTTTTTTTCCACTATAAGGAAACTTTTGTGCAATGGAAAGTTTCCATGGAACCACACATGCCAATTTTTAAGTGTATATGCATATGCAAACGTATTACTGATGCACATACAAATGACATTTGTAGAGCAAGGGGCCAAATAAAGCATGACTCATACTGACAGAGAGTACATAACATTCAGAGAGATGTCAACAGGCAGACATATGGAGCAACAAAATCTGAGCCTTTATTATGTAACAACACATGCCAGCTCAAGTTTATACCAGCGTAAATTTAAACATCAGTACGTGTGTGTGCGGACGGGCAGAGAGAGAGTGGCAGTGACAGAATGAAAGAGCAGGGATAGCTGGATAAAAACAATGTGTGTATGTGTGTGTGTTAGGAGGAGCTGGCCCGGCCAGTAGGGCGAATGCCTCAGGGAACAGAAGAGCACGTAAAATGATAGCAAGAAAAGACAGCTAAATGGAGAGAGAGATAGATGGAGTGAGAATGGACGAGTGGAAGAAAGAGACGTGAAGAGGGCACAGGCAGGAAGAGGAATGAATCATTGTAGCCAATAAAAGAAAAAGCCCGGAGAAATGGAAAAAGATGTACCGTATGAGTGTGTGAGCATGTTTTGACCATGTTTACACTCTCATTTTGCCTTGGGTCTCTCCAGGCAAAGCAACAGGAAATACAGCACAATTCTCATGACACAAACTCATTAGCATGAACAGCACTATTACTCATAGGAGTATTAGAAATAAACAAACCCTTGAGTGTATATCCTAAAGGCGTCGTTCAACCAAAAATTTAAATTCTGTCATTATTTACTCACCCTCATATCATTTCAAATCTGTATGTCTTCTGTACAACTCAAAATAAGATATCCAGTGGAGCCCACTGGCTTTCATTGTATTTTTCAATGACATCTCAAGGTATTTTTATATGTTTTGTCAGTCTGAATGAATCCAGTCTGATTTCAGGTTCTTAAAAAATTCTGTTTATATGAACCCTAAACATTACAGTCCGATTCACATATTTGACCAGATGGTAACATGCGAGCAGCAGGTACTTTTGAATCCATTTGAGAAACGATTCAAACGTTTACGTGCATAGTGTTTTTTTTTACCTCTTTCAATCAAAATTGAACAATTAACAATCAGATCGAATGAGGTGTTTATATAATGGCTTTTCAGTCCAACTGAGTCATCAGTCCGATTATAAACTAATTTTTTGAATGTATGTACTGTATGGAAGCTGCAGATAGTCATGCAGGTTTGGAATGACATGAGGTTGAGTAAATGATAACAGAATATTAAATTTGAGTAGGCTATTCCATTAAACTGTGTGAATAACTCATTCTACACTGTTTGTGCCATATTACATTTCCAAGTGACTGAATGCAGGGATTTACAGTTTACAGCAGGGATTCCCAGTTTTTTGTTAGCTGACTCCCTTTGACATCAATTTTTTACTTGAGATACCACCTAAGAATTTAGCAAAATTTTTCAGTAATTTAACAACACATTCACATGTTCGCCATTCTCTAATAACCACATGCAAATGAACAAAATATTTCAAATAAAAACAAATAAAATATATGTATTTTAGTAGGATCTTTTAAATAAATGACTTATTTAAATTTTACATTTTTATGATTGAATTAATTAGTAGTTTTTCTTCAAACCTGCAAACCCCAACCTGCTCAAGAACCTTCCGCAAGTCTTAAACAAACCCATCATGTTCGTTTCTCCTCCATTATCCTTCAGGGATAAATGATGTAGCTGGATGGAATCACATCTTGATGAATTATACATCTCAAAGGTCACATTGTGAGCACAGAGCTGCCGCTTTTATAGCGAATGGAGCCAAATCTGTGGTCTAAGTGCTTTGAGTCTATAAATGTTTACCTATGAGCATATTCAACAAACGCTTACGGCGCAACCGCATTCAGCACATCAAAAGAACTCCAAATCTCAGCTCGATCAGACTTCTTCTTTTCCCTTGAAGTCAGAAGCTTTTCATATGCTGTGTTGCTTTTGAAGATCAGTAATGGGTAACTAGTTCAACACCACAGTTCCATATGTTTCATTTATTTCAATTACGTGAATGTTGCTCTTTGTCATTTCAGGAAAGTTTAAAAGTCAATTTTACTGTCTAATGCCTTGATTGACATGAGGTAATTAAGATTAAATTATGCATAATCCTAATTATCATTAGTACTTGACATTATTTGCTCTGCTTACAGTACTTAAGCACACATTCCATAAGCAAAACCATCAGGCAATTTTTAACCAGAGTTTAGTTCAATTGTTTCCATTAAGTCCATTATCTCCCAGGTCTGCACTACAAAAGGCTGACAGACATTTATTTTTCTTTAAAACTTCGTAATGGAGAAAAATACCTCAAATGAACTCTAAACAAATGCAAAACAGAAACAGCCAATCGCATCTCACCATTTAGCCTCGCCCCCACGGCTACCAGAATCACAGGAACACCCCAGTGTCGAAAAAGAGGGCGAAGTCTTGGGGCATAGACGTTTCGGACCTGCTGAAAGGCCAGTTTGTCGTTTACCGAGTACTTAATGACCACGATGTCGGCCTGCTCCAGAACGCACCGGACGCTCGCCCAGTCGCTGTCCAAAAGGTCCTGTGATTAAAACGAAGGTTTTAACCTGTGATGTTTATAAGGGCATATCTCAGTAGCTCAGCATCTGTTCCACCAATCAGCTGATATCACTGCCATAGCAAAATTCCTCTTAGTCCACCAATCAGGTGGAAACAACTCCCTTCCCTGAGTCTGCAGAAACCCTAATCCTGCTTTAGAATCCCATCATCCCTCTCTCATTCACTCTGTTACTCACCCAACTGGGACAATCCCGCACCATCACTCTGACATCCCCGAACACTCTAGACTGGTACTCCATAAACGCAGGGTTCAAGGGATGCCTTGATGGCGTCACCGAGTTTGGATCCAATTCCCGAGCTCCGTGGCCCAGGTAACTCCACAACAAGCCACCTTGGATCTGTCCCGGGCCGGTCGTCTCGTCCCCAGGCCCGACGCCCCCAGGACACTCGCTACCCAGGGCCACTATGTGGACAGACCTGTGGGACATAGAAAAGCCTTTAGCGGTTTACAATTACAATCCAACCGGTTGTCTTTATATAAGCAATCACAGCTCACAGCATTTACACACAGTCCTCAACTCTCTCTGCACTGTAAAAATGTTTGTAATTTTTATGGAAGAAATTTTTTTTAAAAATGCAACAGTTAAAAACCTGTTAATTGCTCAACTGTAAGTTACTCTTCCATATACAGTGAAGTACTGTAACTGGTTCAACACTGCAAAATGTGTCATTTTACAGTAAAATACTGTCAAATTTGTGTTTTTTTGCAAGTAAAAACAATGAATTACCTTCGCAATTCAGTTTTTTGTTAGTTCAAGTAGATTTGTATATTAACATTATATCACTTAATGAAATACACAGTTATCAGTGAAAAATATGCAGGCAGTATTTTACTGTGAATTTCTAGCAACCACAGCTGACGAATCTATATATAACAGTAAAAACCTGTTAACTGTAAGTTACCTCACTGGTAATATACCATATACTATATATATATA
>NW_015537939.1:2234696-2237429 GCF_001515605.1 Sinocyclocheilus anshuiensis | reverse complement strand
GCCGGTACGAGACTCAAACCCACATCCTTTGGTACGAGTCTGACTCTGTAACCATTAGGCCACAACTTCCCCCATATATATATATACTGTTAAATAATTATTTAAAAAAGCAAATGAAAAAAATCTAATTTAATAGGATATAGTAAGTAAGACAAACATTTTTATGGTAAAATATTCTCATTTTTTTAAAGCCAATTTTCATATTCAGTGCCCAGGACAAAATACAAAGATATTTGCAGTTAAGAGCCCTAAATGCATTATATTATCCCATTTTGGACTGTTAACTCTGTATATATTTTGATAGCCTATAATTGTTGAAGTTATATCGTAATTATTACTATAGCACATTTTGTATGCCAATGCATGTTATAATGCAATATTTGTGTTATATATATATAATTATTGTTGTTAATATTATTGCACACACAGCCTATGCATGCGTGCAAATGTCAATGTGTCAATGCCCAGTAACAGTTAGTGCATTGATATGTCATGGTACTGTAGCATAACTGTCAATTTTGCGCTATAGGGGCTTCGGTCATGGCAAAGGAAGAATCATATGCATACTTACATGATCACAACAACCATCCACTGGATCAAGGCTCGGGGAGCACGTACTTCAGCGGCGGGCTTTCACATCAGTCTCCGGCTGTTTTCCGCAATGAAGGTCGGACACGGTACAATCCCTCAGCAGAATGAAAAATCGAACGGTTCATTAATTAAACACGCGCTGGCAAAGTGAAAGAGTGTCTGGTGCGCAATGATCCGACTGTAAACACACAAATCCAGGCAGAAACGATCCAGTGGATCCTGCGGTAGAGGAAACAAGTTCATACTCCACCGAAAACAGGGATCCGGCGCTTCCCGGGACGCATGGCAGGATCTGAGCTCTGAAACCAGACGTCACTTGAGCATAACGTCAAAGCTCATGGGTCAATGAGATAAGAATATAGAGGAAAACAAAAGAGAGCAGCGCGAGTGGGTGCCTCCTGACTCAGCAAACGATCGGAGGGACGTGGACACTTGCTGTCCACACCGCACACAGGCTGGTCGTTTTTGTGCTGTGCCTCTGCTGTCTTGTCTGTTCAAACCAATGGCACTTTAAGTCATTAATACGTGATTCGAGAGAGTCTTTGACTGTTATTCCCAACAAATAAAAATGCAGTCTCACTGCAAGCTCAATCAACAGCAAAACCAACTAAACAGTCAGATTTTCTCAAGAATATGGCATGCAAAACACATCGGCTTTGGGCTCCTGGGAGCCTCCTTGGGTACCCTAGCCAAAGTCAAAAGAGCCCACTGCCATGCCAGAGCTGAGATGAGGCAGGGACTCCTGGGGGCACCCAGAGGGCCTTGGGTGTGAGATAATATTTATGCTTTGCTTTCACAAGCACCAGACATGCTGCATGCTGACACCACTACATGACATGTGTGGGACTCGCAACTAGTACCTCTATATTATGGGCTTTCAAGGCACTGATCCTCTAATAAAAGGTGGTAATAATAGGCATTTATTGCATGATATAAATAAGTAAACATCGATTAGACTCTATTTGCGCATTATTTAAGCTGGAGGTTGCTGTTTTCTTTCAGACTGTCTGCCAAGCTAATACAGTATAATTTAATATAATATTACTGTATATACAGATTTATTAATATTTTTGAAAAAAGTCTCACCAAGGTTGCATTTATTTAATCAAACATGCAGTAAAAAAAACAGTAACATTGTGAAATATTATTATAATTTAAAAAAAATTAATTTAAATGTATAATTTAAAGTTTTCTATTTTAATATATTTTAAAAATGTAATTTATTCCTGTGATGGTAAAGCTGAATTTTCAGCAGCCATGACTTCATTACTAGTCTTCAGTGTCACATGATCCTTCAGAAATTATTCTAATATGCTGATTTGGTGGAAATATTTTTTATTATCAATGTTGAAAACAGTTTTTGAAAATGTAATAATTTAGTGAAAACCGTTACACATTTTTTCAGGACTCTTTGATGAATAGAAAGATCAAAAGTACAGTATTTATTAGAAAATTTTTTATTATTATTATTACAAATGTCTTTACAGCCACATTTGATCAATTTAATAGGTACATCCTTGCTGAATAAAACTATTTTTCTTAAAAAAAAACTTACTGACCAAAACAATATTTTGTGTGTGTGTGTGTGTGTATATATATATATATATACTGAACAAAATTATAAACGCAACACTTTTGTTTTTGCCCCCATTTTTCATGAGCTGAACTCAAAGATCTAAGACTTTTTCTATGTGCACAAAAGACCTATTTCTCTCAAATGTTGTTCACAAATCTGTTTAAGTCTGTGTTAGTGAGCACTTCTCCTTTGCCGAGATAATCCATCCATCTCACAGGTGTGGCATATCAAGATGCTGATTAGACAGCATGATTATTGCACAGGTGTGCCTTAGGCTGGCCACAATAAAAGGCCACTCTAAAATGTGCAGTTTTATCACACAGCACAATGCTACAGATGTCGCAAGTTTTGAGGGAGCGTGCAATTGGCATGCTGACTGCAGGAATGTCCACCAGAGCTGTTGCCCGTGAATTGAATGTTCATTTCTCTACCATAAGCCGTCTCCAAAGGCTTTCAGATAATTTGGCAGTACATCCAACCGGCCTCACAACCGCAGACCACGTGTAACCACACCAGCCCAGGACCTCCACATCCAGCATCTTCACCTCCAAGATCGTCTGAGACCA
>NW_015537939.1:2184124-2230758 GCF_001515605.1 Sinocyclocheilus anshuiensis | reverse complement strand
GAGTGTCTGGTGCGCAATGATCCGACTGTAAACACACAAATCCAGGCAGAAACGATCCAGTGGATCCTGCGGTAGAGGAAACAAGTTCATACTCCACCGAAAACAGGGATCCGGCGCTTCCCGGGACGCATGGCAGGATCTGAGCTCTGAAACCAGACGTCACTTGAGCATAACGTCAAAGCTCATGGGTCAATGAGATAAGAATATAGAGGAAAACAAAAGAGAGCAGCGCGAGTGGGTGCCTCCTGACTCAGCAAACGATCGGAGGGACGTGGACACTTGCTGTCCACACCGCACACAGGCTGGTCGTTTTTGTGCTGTGCCTCTGCTGTCTTGTCTGTTCAAACCAATGGCACTTTAAGTCATTAATACGTGATTCGAGAGAGTCTTTGACTGTTATTCCCAACAAATAAAAATGCAGTCTCACTGCAAGCTCAATCAACAGCAAAACCAACTAAACAGTCAGATTTTCTCAAGAATATGGCATGCAAAACACATCGTCCTGGGAGCCCTGGGAGCCTCCTTGGGTACCCTAGCCAAAGTCAAAAGAGCCCACTGCCATGCCAGAGCTCAGGGACTCCAGGGACTCCTGGGGGCACCCAGAGGGCCTTGGGTGTGAGATAATATTTATGCTTTGCTTTCACAAGCACCAGACATGCTGCATGCTGACACCACTACATGACATGTGTGGGACTCGCAACTAGTACCTCTATATTATGGGCTTTCAAGGCACTGATCCTCTAATAAAAGGTGGTAATAATAGGCATTTATTGCATGATATAAATAAGTAAACATCGATTAGACTCTATTTGCGCATTATTTAAGCTGGAGGTTGCTGTTTTCTTTCAGACTGTCTGCCAAGCTAATACAGTATAATTTAATATAATATTACTGTATATACAGATTTATTAATATTTTTGAAAAAAGTCTCACCAAGGTTGCATTTATTTAATCAAACATGCAGTAAAAAAAACAGTAACATTGTGAAATATTATTATAATTTAAAAAAAATTAATTTAAATGTATAATTTAAAGTTTTCTATTTTAATATATTTTAAAAATGTAATTTATTCCTGTGATGGTAAAGCTGAATTTTCAGCAGCCATGACTTCATTACTAGTCTTCAGTGTCACATGATCCTTCAGAAATTATTCTAATATGCTGATTTGGTGGAAATATTTTTTATTATCAATGTTGAAAACAGTTTTTGAAAATGTAATAATTTAGTGAAAACCGTTACACATTTTTTCAGGACTCTTTGATGAATAGAAAGATCAAAAGTACAGTATTTATTAGAAAATTTTTTATTATTATTATTACAAATGTCTTTACAGCCACATTTGATCAATTTAATAGGTACATCCTTGCTGAATAAAACTATTTTTCTTAAAAAAAAACTTACTGACCAAAACAATATTTTGTGTGTGTGTGTGTGTGTATATATATATATATATACTGAACAAAATTATAAACGCAACACTTTTGTTTTTGCCCCCATTTTTCATGAGCTGAACTCAAAGATCTAAGACTTTTTCTATGTGCACAAAAGACCTATTTCTCTCAAATGTTGTTCACAAATCTGTTTAAGTCTGTGTTAGTGAGCACTTCTCCTAGTGAAAAATTTAAGGGGGTCTGAATACTTTCCGTACCCACTGTATATACATACATACACGATTCTTATTCTTATTAATAATAATGAAATGGGAATTATATATAGATGTAGAAATGAGTAGGTATCTGAATAGTGAAAAAAAATACATTTGGTTTGTTTGCAGCAATGATTTTCTTTTTAATCCTTTAAAACATCTTTCGTTTACTGAGGCCCCCTATAGTGAGCCATTGGTGTAGTACAAAGGTGTAATAAATTTATAGTCGATCTGCTTGAGGCAATGTATTGACGCTGAAAATGCTGTTTAAAAATAGCATTTGACCCAATAACCTAATCTGCAAGAAATAAAAGCTGTTTTGTTGTTTGTCCTCTTCCTCTCAGGTAATTATTAAAAATTCTTTGCACTCAAACCAATTCTATCCTAACATGCGTAAACAAACTATTACTTCAGTAACTCTGACACTTCTATTTTTATCCAAGTGTTGTGTATATTTTAATTTGCCTTCTTTTCCACAATATGACATCAAAAAGCCTCAGCACCCTTCAGATCCTCCTCTGAGATCACCAAAATAGCATCATCTCTCCTGAGCCGTAGCGAATCAAAGCTCGCATTCCACCTTATTTCCGTCAGTCATGCTGTCCTGATCTACTGAAAGGATTATTTTAATTCTACCATAACAAGCTTTTTATCCATATAACAGGTCTAATATAATCCCGCACGGCCGCACCCATCGTCTAACGCAAAGACAAGCTTTCATCATTATACTCAGGAAGATTACTGAGTTCTGGGATATGAGTATAGAAGTGTTGTTATTTTGTATTACTAGCCCAGTGGGATATACTTCAAATATAGTAGGCCTATTCCCAGTTTCCAGAATTTACTCATTATGCTGCCCTGCATATTTGTTGAATGGAATCCAATACTTGTTTATTACTAATTTTGGGGTGTTGATTCCAAAAACAGTGGCTGTTTTACTCTGTCCCATCATACGTTCTCACAAAATATGATGTGCATTTGTTAGCAAATTTACTTTTGACAACTATTTGTAAGGAGAAGTCTTGTTGTCCCCTATTATACTCACCAGAAAAACTGCAATAAAGACACGATTCCTGTCTTCTTCTGAGCCATTACAACTATTTGTTCCATTTCCCAGGTGATTTTTATACGAATGAATGATTCTGAAGACATTATTTTATGCCTAATCTTATATTTAAAGGTTAGAATTATATGGAAGCTTGTTTCTGCCATGGGATTAAAAAATAAAACCAAAGTAATTGTGATTTTTTTTTATTCTTTAGTTGAGTTTTTTCTTGCAATTCTGAGTTCATCTCATAATTGTTTTCTGAAAAATTCTGTCTTTTCTTCAGAATTGTGAGATATAAATTAACAATTGCAAATTGTGAGATAAAAAGTCTCAATTTCCTTTTTTTTTTAGAAAAGTTAGAATACTGTACGAACAGCAACAGAAAATTACAGATTTTGTGGGGAGAAAACCTTATGGGAAATTCATTAAATGGAGCAATTGAACATATTTCCCCACTCTTTGTCAGATTGTAAGTTAAATTATGCATTTTGATAACACCTTTTTGTCATTAAAACCAAAATATTGACATTTGACTGCTTTTGTTATTTTAAGCAACTGTATGTTTTTGTTTTGTTTGTTTTACCTAATATTAGTCTTAAAATCATTCTGATGGCATATACTTATGTTTGTTTATCACTTTCCCACAAACGTCTGTTCTAGATGAGTGGGTATGAAGTTCCTCGGGAAAAAAAAAAACCACACACACAAAACTACATTTGCTTTAAAGTGCATTCTAGCTGATTATTATTTGAACAATCATCATTTTCTGGAACAAAAAACACTGCACATGATGGAAATTTTGACTGAAATTTTTGTGCTCAGCATCATCAAATTAGGTAATATTATTAGGCTTTTTTTTTTGCAAATCAGAAGAATTCTTTTTCAAGATTTAGGACTGTGTTATCGGAGGATTTCTCCTGCCAGTCCTTTTTGTTCTACAGGCTAAAATAAACTATTTCTGTTTGTCAACAGGCTGAAATAAATAATAAAACAGGCACTTTTTACAAGCACTGCTGAGAGGTGTATATGCTATTTTAGGGCTGCTTGGTTGGCGTACCATTCAGAACATTTGTTTTAAAAGGGCAGGATGGGTTACTGTAGGTCATCTGACATGCAGAATCTTATTTCTACTCCAATGCACAATCACGTGCCCCTCGTGTACATTCTTGGCCCAGAGATCACAACCACTCTACAGGGAAGTCTAACTTCTAAACACTAGCTATACACATTATTCCTCATTGTGAATGAGAATAACAGTCCATCTAGAGCCATTAAATGACAACAGGCCCTGGTTAAGCAGGATATTACATTACAGTAACTGTACCGTTGAGCTTTGGGACTTTTTTCTAGTTGAGTCTGCAGTGTATAAGGGAAGGCATAAATGAATATCTAGTTTGCACATTAAGTCAAGATGCTTATCAAAGTATGTTCTTGTCCTTTCTTTGTTCCAAGTGTAAGAGATAAACCAGGGTTAAACAAGCATGCACCGTTTGAGAGATTCTGCTCTCATGCAGCTAAATAGACTCATAATCAATCATTTTGGATCGTTTAATAAATTTCACATACTCGGCACAATGCAGTCACACATGATCACAACAACTGATTAGGACCTTATTTTATGACAAATTAATAAATACCAATCAAAAAAAAAAGAAATGAATACTTTTATTCAGCAAGATCGCATTAAATTGATCAAATGTGGCAGTAAAGACAATTATAATGTAACTTTTTTAAAATACATGCGTCTTTTGAACTTTCCATTCATCAAATAATCTTGCTCTCATATAATTACACAATTTTGATGGATTTCTCAGCACACAGGAGCCAAAGAAATCAAATGATTTATAATCTGAAAAAGAAATATGATGTATGCCACAACGGTCTCATTTCTGGCACTTTGCCATTTACTCTTTCTGCTACGCTTGAAGTTGATGGTCACTGTCTCTCTTCAGAATATTTCATCTATGAAATAATAATCGAATGCCAAGTTAAATGTTTGTGCAAGGATCAATTGGTATTTCATGGAAATGTATGCAAAAGTAAACATTATTGGAGACATATCAATGTCAATATGAGCTCGCTGCTCACTGAGAAATGCAGCATAAGTCGCTTTGAATAAAAGCATCTGCCAAATGCATGAATGTAAAATGTGACTACTTTAAATAATAATATTATATATTACATATATTTAATTATTTTAAATAAGTGAACATTTAAAAAAAAATTTCAGCTCAACTAGCTCAATACGTGTATATATATATATATATATATATATATATATATATAATGTATCCTTTTTTTAAGAATGCACATTTTTCAGATTTTTTCAGATATTAGGATTTTATTTTTGCAAAACCTAACAAATCGAGCTGAAAGACAGGCATCACTGTGAATCATGGAGATGTAGAGAGATCCAGGCACTGTCACAAAAAAGGGCTATGATATTATTTTGATTCATGATGTCAAATCGCAGTTTTATTCATGCCGACTGACTCTGAAATCATCAATCTTAATATATGCAGTTCCCTTAGGATCCCTGAAGCTGTAGTCTCACTGTTGCTGCAAGACTAAACGTCTTCATCTGCATTCACGTCTGCTTCTCCATCCTCCGACTCCTGTGCTTTTCTCAGTTCTGCCCTGCCCTTCTCAGTCTGATAATAGTCTGACTCAATCCACCCAGGGCAGTTGGACAACGTCACAAAGATGTCTTCGTCTACTTCTGTCACTTTGTGCACTCTCTGCTTTATGCCTTTGGAATACCACCGTGGAGTAGGGACTTTTTCTGCGGGGTTGGTGGCCTTGTATAACCCCTCACCTTCAGCCAGAGTGATCTTATACTTGTGCTTTGGGCACACAATACAGAGCTTGTTGTTGATTTCCTGTGCATGAAACATTAAACGGGTCAGAGTTCACATGAGAGGTAACAATGTGTGTCAAATGCATTTATGGATCACTGAATGAGTTCTGCTTCAGCAGAAATGGCTTTACCTCAATATCTCCGGGCTCTAAACTACTGCCGGCATCTGTAAAAAAAAAAGTGTCATTAGCAAACATATGCACTAAGCTGACCCGAGCAAATGCCTTTTTGATTTTGGGCTTTTGCCTCTGGAATTGGACTTGGCACACATCCGCAACAGCAATGTTACAGTGCTAAATCTGCTACTTTGTCTCCCTCTAGTGCAGAGAAATAAGCAAAGATGCTTTTCATGCTACTCACGGTAACACTGCAGGTCCAGTGCATAGAAAGTTCTTTGATGATATATAATAAGAATGTCTCTTCCATCCAGAGTCACATTCATTCTCTTGGCCTGAACGAGATCTTCTTTCTTGCCGATAAAATACATACGAGGAGGCTTGTTTTCATCCATGGATGTAGTGCGGTTTTAATGATGTCTTCTGTGAAAATATAAATATGTTTTATGAATATCATCCACCTAAATGAAGGTGCTTAAGTTACATAAATAATAATAATAATAATTAATTACATTTTATATAGCGCTTTTCTAGGCACTCAAAGTGCTTTACATTGTCAGGGGGTATCTCCTTATCCACCACCAGTGTGCAGCATCCACCTGGATGATGCGACGGCAGCCATAGTGCGCCAGAACGCCCACCACACACCAGCTTATTGGTGGAGAGGAGACAGAGTGAAGAAGCCAATCAGTAGATATGGGGATTGTTAGGAGGCCATGATGATCAGAGGCCAATGGGGTGCCGAGGTCACACCTCTACTCTTTTCGAAAGACATCCTGGGATTTTTAATGACCACAGAGACTCAGGACCTCGGTTTAACATCTCACCCGAAGGACGGTGCTTGTTGACAGTATGGTGTCCCCGTCACTATACTGGGGCGTTAGGACCCACACAGACCACAGGGTGAGCACCCCCTGCTGGCCTCACTAACACCTCTTCCAGCAGCAACCTAGTTTTCCCAGGAGGTCTCCCATCCAGGTACTGACCAGGCTCAGCCCTAGCTTCAGTGGGTAACCAGTCTTGGGCTACAGGGTGATACGGCTGCCGGCACAAATGTATTGTTCTTGTCCTTCAGCTTAAAACTTAGCAGGTGTTTGTTTGAAAGTAAGACATGTTAGTAGGAATTAAAGGGATAGATCCCAAAAATGAAAATTCTGTCATCATTTACTCACCCTCGAGTTGTTCCATGAATTTCTTTCTTCTGTTGAACACAAAAGAAGCTGTTTTGAAGAATGTTGGTAACTAAACAGTTTCTGGTCCCTATCGACTTCATTGATAGTATTTTTTATTTTTCCATACATGGAAGTCAATGGGGACCAGCGACTGTTTGGTTACCCACATTCTTCAAAATATCTATCTTCTTATATGTTAATATAAGAAATATAATCTTCTTTTATGTTCAACGTATATATCAAAGAATTTTGTTTTAATTATGCAAAATATAATATGCTTTCTGATATATACTGTAAAAAAGTTGTATACATACATACTGTATAACCTTTACATATATGTTGTACAATTATATAAACCTCAAACAGAAGTCATATCATTCATATGTCCAGTTACCCATTGTCTGTATAAGAGTTTATAGGGAATAAACCAACGAGTTACAAATAGTATAAAATATACAAAATTAAAATTTAATAATAACCTATATAATTGTATATAAAACAGTATTTTCTATTTTAAAGGAATTACAAATATAATACTAAAAAGTCAATTATGATAAGATAAATCAGCTACGCCTTCTCAGGCCAGCTAGGCCTTCTGTCACATATCAAATAAGTTTACTAAAGACAAAATGCTCCAGTATTTAACACATGTTTTACACATTTTAAACTTTTAAAATTAGCCTTTTAACTTTACATATCAACATAAATGGACATCGCTGAGCAAATATTTTAAGCAGTGTTACCTTGTCCTGTTCCGGGTCGTTGTGAATCTTGTGAAACGTGCGTCAAGAATGGGTTAAGTTTGTTCTAGTCTGCAGAGGATCGCGCTATCTCAAGCCCACCGGCTGCTGCCTTCAGCCCTATCAGCCCCTCAGATCAGGACCCTCTCCGTGCGTTAAACATTATCTTTGTTTAATGTATAAAACTGAACGACACACCACTAACTGACACATTAATACATGCGATTTCTCTGATATCAGAAGGAGGTTTTAAAAAGTTCCATATTATTGTAATTTGCCCATCTGTCCTTCAGAATTGCGCGTAATATCAAAGACTAAGAGACTTTAGTAATCTCGTATTATTCCAAAACAATTATTTTTAAATGCATTTTTTACATTCAAAGTCCAACTCATCAAATAACACTTTATATAAACAATAAAGTGTCTAGACTCCTATTATTTAAATTACCACTGAAGGAACCAATCAGAGAGCGACTCTCACTGCGGACTCTTTAACGTCATCTTTGCGCAGCAGTTACGCAGCTGTGCCGTCAAAACAGAAAGTAGCCTGCATACTAAACTAAACTCTTTTCCATGCGCCATTCGTTTATTAATGTGCCAGGTTATGTCGCATCTATTCTAAACAAAAAGGAACATTGAATCATTACCGGCTAGACGTAAGTGAAATGATTTCATCCTAACCTATAGCTTAAGAGCAGCTAATGAGTGTTAGCCTGCTATCTTGTCTAGAAATCGGAAATACAGGCATGTTACACATAAGCGAGTCCAGTTTCATTAATTAGTATTTCCAACCCACAATTTGTATTTAAACAACTTAAAACGCATTCAAAAGACTTGTAGTTGACATTTCCTGTTGGAAACCCCTCTTAAACCAGCTGGTTTGCAAGTTGTGTTCCCAAACCGTCTACTGTTGTTTCCTGAAGGAACACTTTCGTTTTTTTTTATCAATTATCATGCGATGTGCTAAAATGACAGTGAAGTAGACTTTGAAACTTATTTAAAACCAACAAACAGACAGACCTGCTAAGAGCAGCTACGATGGTTTTTCTCAGCAGGGTTTCTGCAAAACAGAAGTATAAAATGGTAGTTTCAGGTATTTGCAAATGGCATATGAAAGTGTATGTCTTTTTAGAAAGCATAGTTTAACCTCTACAGTTGCATGTGCTTTGCCAGACGCTTTATATTATTAAAAACTAAATAAAAATATTAAACAAAACATTCTCCAAATAATAGTACATATAAAATGTATACAAAATTATATAAACTATAGGCCTTCTTAACCATTGCAGCAACACATCTTTAAACTAAAACTGTTGTTAAAATATAAAAAATGTAATAACAATTAAAATTGTACATAAACATAAAATTGTATACAAAATAGTTTTTTTCTGTTTTAAAAACAGAATAAAATATATTTAATT
Source organism: Sinocyclocheilus anshuiensis (assembly GCF_001515605.1). Taxonomy (NCBI): domain Eukaryota; kingdom Metazoa; phylum Chordata; class Actinopteri; order Cypriniformes; family Cyprinidae; genus Sinocyclocheilus; species Sinocyclocheilus anshuiensis. The sequence goes on along the minus strand of NW_015537939.1, from coordinate 2,221,758 downwards.
ATATACTTATGTTTTAATTATTATATATCTACAAAATAAATCAAACATCTCAAATTATGTATCAGTTTAATGAAGACTTAAGCATTTGTTTGTACTTGACACATTTATCATTCTATTTTTTTTTTTGTTTGTTTTTTAGAAAAGTACAGTAAAACCTGTTATATGATAAAAAATATAATAGGCAGTTACAGTTGCATGTATTTTTTACCAGGCTGTGTATTTCCAGGTAATGGCATTGCGGGCATGTGGATTTGTCATTTTTCGGCATTTGGTCCAGAAGTCTCCCCCTGATAGTATAGAGTTCCTGCTGCTGCAGACGTCCTACGGGGAACATCACTGGACACCACCCAAAGGTGCATCTCACAGCTTCTTATGATGCTTTTCCTGTCTTCAACTCATTTAACTCTCAATTTATTTTTGAACCACTTTAGTCCTGCCAATTTAAAAGAATATAATGGCTTATTTTCAACATAATGCTTATTTCTACTCACAGAAAATTGAGTCGTAAAGCATGTATAAACTAAATTTAATAATAAATAAATAAATAAATCACAACTACTGCTGCCACAAATACTGGTAGTTGTCATATGACCTATCAGGAGCAAATCAGTTGAAGACATGTGGCTATCTTCAATTTCTTAGTATTGTTACTGAAAGAATAACATTATCCTCCCCTCATAAGGTCATGTTGACCCTGGAGAGGACGACTTCACCACCGCCTTGAGAGAGACACAGGAGGAAGCGGGTTTAGGTAAAGATCACCTGCGTATGGTCGATGGCTTCTTGCAGAGGTTGCACTATCAGGTCCGAGGAAAGGACAAAGAGGTCCTCTATTGGTTGGCTGAGCTGCGTGACCCAAACACACAGGTCGTTCTCTCAGACGAACACCAGGATTACCGCTGGGCCAAACTAGAGGAAGCCTGCAAGCTGGCAAAATACCAGGACTTACAGGACACACTTACAGCAGCACAGCGGTATCTAGAAACACAGGGCAAACAGTAACATTTACACTTGGTTTTGACATTTAGACACTGACAGAGTTGAATGCTTGCTCTCATCTTTATAAAATTGTTTTAGGATGTTGAATTAATGACGGTTTAAAGGAGGACCTGATGTGCTGTATGAAATTTGACTGTGGGAATAGACATTTGACTTGCATCCTTTTTGCGTCTCTACTTGCTAAGCAGAATTTAATTTGAAATCATAAAAGGTTGCTTCCAAGTAGTTAAAAATGTTAAGACCAATGCACAACCTCTAAATCTCCACCAACAAGTACAACAAAGCTGCCATTAATTTCAAAGAATGTTCCGGGTTCAATACGAGGTAAGCTGTAATGACGTCATCTGTGGCATACTGTTAATTATCACGGAAAATCATTTTGAGAAGCCCCACAATAAAAAAAAAAACACACACTGACACTGACAGAAATACTTGAAATTGATAGACTACAAGGCTTGTAAGTGGATTATGACAACATTAACATATACAACTCAATTTTTTTCTATACACACACACACACTCACACACACACACATTATCCAATCTCATTGTCGCTTTTCCACAAGTTTTTCCACATACTGTACAGTTTTTCAATGTTGCAATATAGGGTCCATCAAAAATAGTTTATAAATTGTATGCAAGTTGTTTTGCTATGAATCCTGTATAATCCAGATTGTACTAAATGATTAACTATAATGGAACCAGTAAATGAGAAACACGGTTTAAGAATCGATGATTGTTTTAGTATTACTTATATTCTATTATAGTTTTTATTAATATTTAGAACAAGCTTTTATTTTTATATTTTTAATTTGAATGTTAAAGCGCTTTGTCATTTTATTAGTTTCTTTTTAAATATTTTCTAAATGGTTTTAATTTATTTTTATTTCAGTAAGTAATTTTACTTAAACTTCAGTTTAAAAATGTCAAAAATATTGTTTAAATTTGTCATGTAATGTTTACATTTTATTTTAGTTTTATTTCAATTAACAACAATGTTTTTTAGTAGTTTTAGTCAACGATAACAACACCGTCATTAACTGAAAGCACCTCTAAATGTCTTGTCTAATGGTTTAATTGCATTAACTCCTGTACATACACACAAACAAAAATGAATTGTATTGTGATCATACAAGCACAGTCTTAAAATGATCATACTGGACACCCCCATCCCTCCCAAACTCAAATACTTATGTTTAGAATAGAAATAGGTATCGATTTAGAGTCATTCTTACTGTTCTCCATTCTTCCTTATGTGAATATTTAGAATGATATTCCCTTTAACAACATTACAAGAGAAAGGAAATGCATCGAACTTAGAGCAAATAATGACTTCGGTTGTTTTGATCTGACTCAGGACCCCAAATCCTGTCAAAAAATAGCATGTGAAAAACAAAAAATCATTAATGAAACATTAAAAACACACTCATGACACACAAATAATAAAATCCTTCAAGACAAATCCACTGTCGACTAATGTCACAACACTTTTTGAAATGAACTTGGTTGTTTTACTGTGCACAGGGGTGCAATACACCGAGAGTCTCTTGCTGAACGTGTAAAATCCAGTCCGTTTTAATCGATTTTAATCGTCCCTGTTGAGCCCTTTTGGCCCGTAGTCCAAAAGTTTAAGGGAGCGATTGAGCCGGGAACGATAGTTCTATATAGTTCAGTGAGTTCATGATGCTCGGGAGAGTACGAGAGCACCGTTTCCTCACGATCCTCACATCCACACTCCCTTCTGGAGGGGTTTTGTAGGACCAGGAATCAGCATCCGTGTCCTTGGCTGGTTTGTGGGAATAAAGGTGTACCTGAGACCCCATGTGCATAAACGTCTACGCTTCCACCCCCATTAATGAGACCTTAGGGATTCGCGTGCCTCATCGGATGATTGACACATCATATAAAACACATTAAAACACACATGCATGCTCTTGAAAGCTACGGCCCACGACGGCACCGTTGCCAACGCAAAAAAAGCATAAGACCAGGGATGAGAGGGCTCACACTGATAAGCGAAATGTCCTCAGCAGTCACTGATCTCAAACCCCGTACTTAAAAAAAAAAACTCCTAAGATTTCCGGTCAAAATCGGTGAGAAATGGAAACGGTTTGGTACAGCTGCTTTGGACACTCATACGTGATCACTTACCAAGAGTATGTGTACATTTAAAAGCATAACAGTATAATTACCTTCAGCCAAAATTGGTGGATGGAATATTAGGGGCTGAACGTGGGACATCATCATAGTGACTTAAACAGTCTCATCATAGTTTCTGGGTCAGCGAAATGAAGGTGTGCTGGAAGTAGTTTTAATGCTAGTGTTGCTGAGCACTTGAAAGCACCTTCATGTGCCATATAATCTGACACCGTGATTTAATGGCTCAAAAAGCTCAGGTGATTTGGGGGTATGAGCTGCGCATAAGAGGATGTAGTTGTGAAGGTGACCCTGCTGAGGTGGATGGCTGGTCAAAATGACGAAATTAAATTTTATACTTACCTTTCTAAGAGGGATCTTAAGTACATATAGTGGAATCGGTGAAGCCCTATACTGTAAAGACAGTTCTGAAGAAACTATAACTGGGAAATGAACAAAACATTCATTTGTTGGTGATTTTACCAGGAGTAACTAGCTCATGGGTGGGTTGAAGGGTTAGTTCGATCAAATTAAAGTTTTATTTATTTACTCACCCTCATATCATTGCAAATCTGTGTGGCTCTCTTGATTCAAACTGGCATACTGCATTCGGTTATGAAACACACAACAATCAATGGCTTGGAGCATAAATGAGAGCTTTAGTGATATAAGGAAGAACTTAGATTTTGGCCTTTTCCTCTTCTGAAGACATTGTATATTGCGATTTGGACTGTTTTTTTCCGCAATTTTGACTTTTTTCTCTGAATTCTAAGTTTACATCTCACAGTCATTCTTTTGTTTCCGCCATATAATAAATAATAAAAAAGGCAACTGCAACTTCTTATCTCACAATTTTTTTATTCTTGCAATTGACCCTTCGCAAAAACCCGCCCTCCTTAGTTACTGTTGCTATGTCTGACAAGCCATGCCGCTCTGACACTACACATCATGTTCTCACGCAGTGGAAAAATACATCGCAGAGAAAAGAGGAAACTGACAACATGCCGACAGACAAGACAGAGCAGGTTATTTCTGGTATGAAAAAGGTCTCAGCTTTCAAAATTTGTCTTTTTTTTAAGAAATTCAAACAATAAATACTGTTTTGTGGCTCTTTAATGTGTCGTGGCACATGAACCGATCATCTCTTCCTCTTTACAAGTTATAGCATGAAATAAACATGAATGAACATCAGAACGTATTTTATTTCAACTGTGGAAAGATGTCAATACACACAATTTTTCAAGTTTAAGTCCACCTAAATTAATCTACTCCTGTCTGATTTGTTTGTCGGACAAGCTGGCGTTATGATTGGTCAGATCGCCTGACAATCAAGCACTTTGCGAAGGGTCAATTACGAATTTAAATCTCACAACTCAGAATTTTCTTACCAGAATTCCAAGTTTATATCTCCCAATTCTGACTTTTTTCTCTGATTTGCGAGTTTTTATCTCGAAATGTAGTCTTTTGTTCACATCTCGCAATTCTGACTTTTTTGTCTATTTTTCTCCCTCTTCTGTACTGTTTTTGCCTACTAAATGGTAGGGGAAGTAGGTGAATTTGGATGCTGGCATTTTTTAGTTATTACCTTTTGGAAAAATCAGCTCAAAAATCTCAAAACAGCTTGACAAAGGCTGCGTTCCAGTTCACGTTTAGACATGCGCTCTCGAACTTCCCTAAGCACTTAACCTTGGGGGGAATCCACGCCACCATTTTGAAGTGCGTTCCACTTCGTCAAGTGGACGAGGGTAGTTTACATGGACATACCCTCGACCCCTCGATTTTGACCGAGGAGTCAGCAAACCAGTTAAGGCTTTTTGGAACAGCTGCAAAAGTAATACCTCTCTCTCGCGCGCTTGTAGCCTGTATCATTTCATATGAAATCGCGAAAGAAACTACGAGCATGCAATGTCGTAGTAGTTATGTCGTCAGTTAAGTCATGAAGTTACCAAAAAGGCAATTAAAGCTGCCTTAAAACTTTGCATGTATGTATTTGTTGCATGAGTCACATTTAAAAACATGTCTCTGAAATGCAGTGGTTTTCCAAACTGTCCTGGAGCAGCCCAGCACAGTCTGCCTCATCTAACACACCCGATTCAACTCATTAGAGACCTTTAAGAACTGAAGTGGGTGAGAATAGGTAGAGATGTGTGTCAGATCCGCGTCGTTCAGCATCGGCAGCTCTTAAAGGGACAGCAGACAAAAAAACCTAATAACCAGCTGGTGTTATGTCTGGTAATCAATGATCAAAAGAAAAAAAGAGGAAATAAATAACTTTTGTAGCTTTAAGTATTCATCTATATTTAATTTAGAATTTATTGTTCGATAACTTGCTGAAGGGCACAGGTAAATATGACATTATAATGTCTATGTTTATGTGAAGATTGTTTTAAGTTCACTTAAATTAGAAGTTATTTTAAGTAGTCTAATAAATGTTAAAAACTGATAGCTTTGTAATGTTGAATGGCTAATCAATGGTTAAATATTAGGGGAAAAAACAATTTCATAGAGACATCAGAGTGATACTGGCCTTCAGTCATAAAAAAGATGCCATTATACAAATATAAAAAAATATAACGTCTTTATGTTGTTTCTACATTAATTTGAAGATTGAATGTGAAATTATTGCAATGTAAAAGTATTTTTAAAAACTTTAATGTTAGGTGGAATTAATCGCGATTAATTTCTGGAAGAAAAAAAAAAGCGATTAATTCGTTAATTTTTTTTAATCGATTGACAGCACTAATATATATACATACTACCAGATAAAAAAAAAAAAAAAACTTTTTTAAAATACTTTTTCCAGCAAGGATGCATTCATTTGATCAAAAGTGACCGCGAAGGCATTTTTAATTTTACCAATATGTTCTATTTCAAATAAGTCTTGAAAAAAATACATTTATTACTGTTTCCACAAAAATATTAAGCAGCACAAATGTTTTCAACATAATAATAAGAAATGTTTCGTATGCATCAAATATTAGAATGGTTTCTGAAGAAGCATGTGACACTAAAGACGGCTGAAAAGTTATTTTAATATATTTCTCAATGTTAAATATTAATATTCACAATAATATTTCTCAATATTTATGTTTTTACTGTATTTTGGTCAAATAAACATAGCCTTTGTGAGCATAAGAGACTTTTTTTTGTTAGAAAAGAATGTCAATAAGGGAAAAGTTCAACATTTTTCACTAATGTTTACTTGCCCAAGGGAAATAAAGACACTCAGAGCAGTATGTCCTGAACTTCAGTGGGATGGTGCAATGGAAGTGTGTTGGGCTAAAATCTGGCCTTAGTCAATGTTTAACCTAGATCTCAGCCAACTTTAGGGGTATAATCCAATTTTGACTTTTCCTGAAGAATATAGAAGTTGTACACAATGCTTGGGTGTGCTGGGCGGTTGCCAGGGTGCTGCTGCTGTTACTAAGGTGTTCTGAGTGGTTGTTGAAACATTGCTATTAGGGCTGTGAATCTTTGGGTAGACAGCGATTCGATTCGATTCATGATTCATAGGTTTTCGATTCGATTCACGAACGATTTTTGCAAATTCAGAACGATTCAATTCGATTCACAATTAAATTAGATTGGATTCGATTAACGATTCGATTCTGCATTATTTAAGTGCATTCACAGGATTATTTAAATGCTTCCCCTAAATTCTTTAAATGTTTAGTCAGGGGGCAAATTACACAGCAGCCTTTATGGTTAGAGAACTAAAGGTTAGAGAAAAAAAAAACTAAACACTTTTGTGCATTGTTAGATGCTAGTTTAATGATGCTATGGCATGACATGGCATATGTAGAAATTTATGTAAGCCAAGGTTTTAAAAAAGAGCTTTAAAAGTATTATGTATAGGCTAACATGTTGTCACACCAGGGGCGTAGCCATCATTTCAGAAGTGACAGAAATGTCAAATACAATAATTTTATGTATGTAGCCTATGTATTATTATTATTTTTTTTTTTTACAAAGAATTATTTTCTTATATCTTACTTTGAATTTGCTATAAGAAATCAAATACAATGCTGCAGAATAATCAATCATTTGTAATCTATAATTTGTTTTCCTAATGGCAATTTTATGATTGTTTTATATACTACAAACAATTATTCAAATTTTCTGCACAAAATAAGGTAAAAAATATACTATCGTTTCTGTACTGTAATAAATTATATGTCCATTAGCACTGCATCATTCATAAATTTTATTCATTTATTGTGTTAACGTTTCAGTTCATTCTGCTTTTTATTCAGCTTAGCTGCAGATATAGCCTGGCACGTCTTAAGTTCTATGAGCGCGAGATAACTTCTCTTTCAGTGCGAACACTTCTTTATTTCATTTTAATAAAATAAAATGCTATAGTAGCTATTTAACTTTTACTCTCCATCAGCGAATGATGATTCTGAAAGAAAACGCGCCCGATGTCTTTGCTATAGCAACGAACGCTACTTTCGCGCTCTTATTTCAAGGTTGTTGTTAATGCTGTGGTTATTTTAACAGTTTCCTTCGTACATTCGGTTCAACGACATTTCGATTCTGCATTCTTTAAGTGCATTCACAGGATTATTTAAATGCTTCCCCTATATTCTTTAAATGCTTAATCAGGGGGCAAATTACACAGCAGCCTTTATGGTTACAGAACCATAGGTTAGAGAAAAAAAAAAACACTTTTGTCTATTGTTAGATGCTAGTTTAATGATGCTGTGGCATGACATGGCATATGTAGAAATTTATGTAAGCCAAGATTTTAAAAAAGAGCTTTAAAAGTATTATGTATAGGCTAACATTTTGTCACACCAGGGGTGTAGCCATCATTTCAGAAGTGACAGAAATGTCAAATACAATAATTTTATGTATGTATTATTTTTATTTTTATTTTTTTCCAAGGAATTCTTTTCTTAGCTCTTACTTTGAATTAGCTATAAGAAATCAAATGCACAGCTGGACAATAATCAGTCATTTGTAATCTATATTTTTTTCCTAATGGCAATTTTTTTAATTGTTTTATATACTAAAAACAATTATTACAAGTTTCTGCACAGATTAAGGAAGAAACTATACTTCATAGTTTCTGTACTGTAATAAATGATATGTCAATTAGCACTGCATCATTCATAAATTGTATTTATTTATTGTGTTTATTGTCTTAACGTTTTTTCAGTTCATTCTGCTTTTTATTCAGCTTAGCTGCAGATATAGCCTGGCACGTCTTAAGTTCTATGAGCGCGAGATAACTTCTCTTTCAGTGCGAACACTTCTTTATTTCATTTTAATAAAATAAAATGCTATAGTAGCTATTTAACTTTTACTCTCCATCAGCGAATGATGATTCTGAAAGAAAACGCGCCCGATGTCTTTGCTATAGCAACGAACGCTACTTTCGCGCTCTTATTTCAAGGTTGTTGTTAATGCTGTGGTTATTTTAACAGTTTCCTTCGTACATTCGGTTCAACGACATTGTTAAAACACATTTATCATTCAATGGAACTGTGCGTATGCTTTAGACACTTACATTTTTGCACCATCCATGCAATAAATGCGCAGCCTTCGACTGCTCAGGTAGTCGTCGACTCGTCGGTATAACCGAGAGCCATTGAAAAACGACAGAAAAGTAAAACTACTTAAATTTAGCATTACTGGCCACGAGTACTAAGGAGAGATCACACATCAGCTGCTCAAAAAATGTGTCAGTGAGACGAACGGAGCACGAGCGCAATCCTGTGACAGTCAAAGGCGGTAAATAGTGGAGCACGTGAAGGAGAGATGCGAGGGCACGAACACTGTTCAAGGTCTCCATTAATTTGTGCTTGTAGTAATTTAATGTGTATATATTTTGAAAGCATTGAATCGCTATAGAAATCGCGATTCATTCGATTCTTACCATTTTAAATTGATTACTGTCCGAAATCGACGATTCACGATTCAAAAATCCATGTTCAAGATCGATGCGTTGCATCGTCACGGTTTGTATTCGATGCATCAAGAAAACGAGTGAATCGTTACACCCCTAATTGCTATACAGTTGCTACAGTTGTGAGTTTTGTGTTGGCACATTGCTGGATCTCTGCAAAACAATTAAGGCTTCACAGCTTCTTTTAACAGTTGCAAATGTAACAGCTACATGTATAAATATATTTAACTTCTTTTCAGAAAGAAGAAGCAAATTCCGGAGTGTTCCGTGTGGATGCTTACTAGACTAAGAGAAAAACACACATGGCCAAGTCTCTATGACATTCTGATCTCTAGATATGGCTTAGCTCCCTTATTTCAAAGTAAGTGTATTGAACTTTTTCACATCCGTTTTATCAACCAAGGGGCAAAAATCATTAGGTTGAATTTTGAGTCTCCTCAACACATATTTTATTGATTTATGAAGAATTAATCATGTCTGTAGCACAAACAGTGCAGGACAGATTAGTTAGCAAGCATCATTAATAATATATTAATCATTTATTATATGCATCTGTACTTTATATGTTGTGAGGTGAATCAAATAAAAATATTGACAATTCTTGTTAATATTAAAAAGTCAAAGAGCAGGAGAAAAAGTTTCAGACTGATCCTTAAACTTAATGTAATCTGATATAAAAAGCAGAGTATGTGTTTTCATGGAAGTCATTTAAATGATGAAGTGGTCGTACCTTATAATCTCTGCGTATTCCTTGTCCTTGCCTTTGCTGTCCCTCCACTTGCGAAACATGACCGAGGCATCCACATTTGCAGGAGAAAAGGTGTTGGGTTCATTCAGCAGTGAGATCACACTCAGCAGGATTGTTCTACAGACAAACACACACGTTACTCTGCCGTTCAATGGTTTGGGGTCTTTAAGATTTTTTAAATGTTTTTGAAAGAATTCTCTTACGCTGAAAGAGCTGCAAAAATATTTGATCAAAAATACAGTAAAATTGTGAAATATTATTAACAATTTAAAATAAGTGTTTTCTGTTTTATACATTTAAAAATGTAATTTATTGTTGTTGTTAATGCTGTGGTTATTTTAACAGTTTCCTTCGTACATTCGGTTCAACGACATTGTTAAAACACATTTATCATTCAATGGAACTGTGCGTATGCTTTAGACACTTACATTTTTGCACCATCCATGCAATAAATGCGCAGCCTTCGACTGCTCAGGTAGTCGTCGACTCGTCGGTATAACCGAGAGCCATTGAAAAACGACAGAAAAGTAAAACTACTTAAATTTAGCATTACTGGCCACGAGTACTAAGGAGAGATCACACATCAGCTGCTCAAAAAATGTGTCAGTGAGACGAACGGAGCACGAGCGCAATCCTGTGACAGTCAAAGGCGGTAAATAGTGGAGCACGTGAAGGAGAGATGCGAGGGCACGAACACTGTTCAAGGTCTCCATTAATTTGTGCTTGTAGTAATTTAATGTGTATATATTTTGAAAGCATTGAATCGCTATAGAAATCGCGATTCATTCGATTCTTACCATTTTAAATTGATTACTGTCCGAAATCGACGATTCACGATTCAAAAATCCATGTTCAAGATCGATGCGTTGCATCGTCACGGTTTGTATTCGATGCATCAAGAAAACGAGTGAATCGTTACACCCCTAATTGCTATACAGTTGCTACAGTTGTGAGTTTTGTGTTGGCACATTGCTGGATCTCTGCAAAACAATTAAGGCTTCACAGCTTCTTTTAACAGTTGCAAATGTAACAGCTACATGTATAAATATATTTAACTTCTTTTCAGAAAGAAGAAGCAAATTCCGGAGTGTTCCGTGTGGATGCTTACTAGACTAAGAGAAAAACACACATGGCCAAGTCTCTATGACATTCTGATCTCTAGATATGGCTTAGCTCCCTTATTTCAAAGTAAGTGTATTGAACTTTTTCACATCCGTTTTATCAACCAAGGGGCAAAAATCATTAGGTTGAATTTTGAGTCTCCTCAACACATATTTTATTGATTTATGAAGAATTAATCATGTCTGTAGCACAAACAGTGCAGGACAGATTAGTTAGCAAGCATCATTAATAATATATTAATCATTTATTATATGCATCTGTACTTTATATGTTGTGAGGTGAATCAAATAAAAATATTGACAATTCTTGTTAATATTAAAAAGTCAAAGAGCAGGAGAAAAAGTTTCAGACTGATCCTTAAACTTAATGTAATCTGATATAAAAAGCAGAGTATGTGTTTTCATGGAAGTCATTTAAATGATGAAGTGGTCGTACCTTATAATCTCTGCGTATTCCTTGTCCTTGCCTTTGCTGTCCCTCCACTTGCGAAACATGACCGAGGCATCCACATTTGCAGGAGAAAAGGTGTTGGGTTCATTCAGCAGTGAGATCACACTCAGCAGGATTGTTCTACAGACAAACACACACGTTACTCTGCCGTTCAATGGTTTGGGGTCTTTAAGATTTTTTAAATGTTTTTGAAAGAATTCTCTTACGCTGAAAGAGCTGCAAAAATATTTGATCAAAAATACAGTAAAATTGTGAAATATTATTAACAATTTAAAATAAGTGTTTTCTGTTTTATACATTTAAAAATGTAATTTATTCCTGTGATGCAAAGCTGAATTTTCTGCATCACTACTCTAGTCCTCAGTGTCACATGATCCTTCAGAAATCATTCTAATATGCTGATCAACACTGAAAACAGTTGTGCGGATTAATATTTTCGTGGAAATGGTTACAGAAAGTTTAAAAGAACAGCCTTTAGCCTATTTGAGTGAAATTCTGGGTATTTCCACCAGAATACCTGACATTCTGTGTGGGGTTCCATCGCTCTGAGGGCAGCTCTCCGCTCTGAGGGTCATCCACAGGAGGATGGAGGATGGAAATACACACGTCGCCATTCTAGGGTAGAGAAATGTACATTAAGCAACAATGGCAGCATTGTTATGATTACTAATGTAAGTTTTAAAGGGGTCATATGATGTGATTTCAAGTTTTCCTACGTGCTTGTGGTGTTCAGCCAATCACAATGCACTGGGTCAGCTGGCCAATCAGAGCAGACTGCGCTTGTCAAAGGAGGGGGCTTTGTTGAAAACGACGTGTTTGAGAGAGGCGGGGCATAGAGGACCTACAATAATGTACAGTATTTGAAAAATAATGTGTTTTTTGAACATTAAAGCATGTCAACATATTCTGTTACACCAAATACACCAAATAATGATCTTTAAAATAGCATCATATGACCCCTTTAAGCTGTTGTAATCCGTTTGGTGGCTCAGTAAACATGCATTAAACAGGCATACACAAGCATTTTCACCTCATAGATGTTTGGATGCCACATCTTGGTGAGGAATCGGAAGGTCGGAGGAGAGTAGGGGTAGTCAATAGGAAATTTTATATGGGCCTGGGGAAAGAGACAGAGTGAAACACTGAGCATTATTAGCTCGCATATGAGCCGTATTATAGCTGGTAAATGAGCCGTTATAAATCAGTCCCAAAATGGAAAGGAACTAAAAGGGTTCATATAAACATAATCCTCATGAATCTCAACATCATGTACTCTTCATCAGGTTTCTGATGTGTTTGAAGTTAAAAAAGCCTTAATGATGGATTTTTTTTTTTCTTACAAGCATGCAGCTTTTCACTTCACAATGAAGTGGAGTCATGTGGATTACTTGTGGATTATTGTGTGTTTTTATCAGCTGTTTGAACTCTAATTCTGATGGCACCCATTCACTGCAGACGATCCATTGCTGAGCAAGTGATGGTAAATTTCTCTAAATCTGTTCCCACGAAGAAACAAACTCATCTACATATTGGAAAACCTGGGGGTGACTAAATTTTCAGCAAATTTTCATTTTTGGGTGAATTATTAAGCTGGGACAGAAGAATGAATTTTAACATAACAAAAATTGCATTTTTATATATGAATCAGCCATACTGAATTTAGCTACCTTAAATTCATAAATAATACGCCACTGAGAATACGTGACTACAGGGAATAAGGTTAAAACGAACTGTCCTTCTCTTTTTAGCTCTCATATCGAGATGTCATTAATATCTGTCCAGGCTAAAAATAGAGATCTAGAGTATAAGGAACGCACCACCCGGGGAAAGAAGAACTTGAGAGTGCAAAACATGGGAGAACAAGTATGTGAGGTATACTTCAGAGTTAAATATTATCATTCAGACTTGAATTGCTTTGTCTGACTCACAACAACCTAGTCAATTGGTAAGCATTCAAGAACATAATTTAAATCCACACAAGGCTTACCTTAAAGTAGCCCCCTTCATAAAGTGTGTTTGGAGGGCCAAAGATGGCCACCTCCCAGTTGTAGAGGTCCGACTCCTCCACCAGAGTGATGCGGAAACCTTCCACTGGCTCCTCCTGCAGGGATTTCAGTTCCAGCATCAGAGCCTTCTGAGAGCTCGGCATCTGCTGGTGTGCCATGACAGTCCTGATCTTTCAGCCTTACTGTGGATTCAATGAAAACAAGTTTAGTTCTTTTCAGAGAATAATATATATATATATATATATATATATTACCGTTTACACAAAAATATTAAACAGCACAAATGTTTTCAACATTGATAATAACAAGAAATTTTTCCAGAGCAGCAAATGGGCATATTATATTGATTTCTGAAGGAACTCTTCATATATATATATATATATATATATATATATATATATATATATATACGCTATTTGGCCGTTGAGAGGTAAAAGAAATTACAAAATGAAAGAAAAAACCCATAAAAATGCTGTACAAATGTATAACTAGGTTTGTATGCAAAAGCTATACAACATTTTGATAAATAAAAACATGTTCATACAGATTCATACCTGTGCTGCTCCCCAGGAAATGTGATGTTTGGGTGCCTTAAAGTTCCAGCTTCATGTAAATATTAATACGTTTCTGATATTTATTTATTCCTTGGGGCCCAGAAGGGACTGTTAACCTTATTTTTCCTTTGTTATTTCTCGAATCCTGTTGCTTTTCCTGTTAGGCGTGAAGTTATCCAATCTTCAAGCAGATGTTAAGACAAATAATCTATTTATCACCCTTCTAATCAATAAAAAAATAAATAAGCCGTTTGTTCTGTATCTGCTGCTGCCCGCAGTGGAGGTGAAGGCGATGGGTTGGTTGGGAGTTGTCCTCGTGTACTGCCCTAACGTCTAATAAAAACTCTACAGCATGCAAATAAATCTCTAATTTCGCTTTATATGATGCAGAATATGTTTGTCAAACCCTGCAGGTCGCTGTCATTACGCCGTTTCGTTGCGCGTCTTCGGCCGCACAGCTGATCAGCTGCTTGTTTACATTTGTTCTGCTGCGAGGCTATAACGCACCGTTTGCGCAAAGAATTACACTGCCAGCTCTGCTTTATCCGTCCAGACCGACTTGACAGCGAATTAACGAAAGGGTATGGGTGTTATGGAAGTGGGGTATGGAGATTAATGGGAGTGCAGGAGAGATATATGAACGCATTCGACAGGTGACGATTTTTTTCGCCGTTTCTCAATCGCTCTATTGATGCTTCCGGTTATCATAGTGCGTGCCTGTTCACGTCTGTACGCCAGTGCGTCATGACGCAGGACACTCGACTGTAAATACTTGTCAACTCATGGAAAACTATACACAACATGTGTGTTACTACATAGGTAGTACCTATTACATACAGAAAATATTATATTACAATTATTTAAATATGCGTTATATATGAGAATATTTTAGTAAGCATTTATAATACACGTAATAAGAATATATCCTCAACAAAAAAGAAACATAGGCAAAATAAAAAAAGTAAATACTAATTAAAATACAAAAGAAAGATAATAAACAATAATAAAAAAGATTAAAATTGAAAAGAAAGCAGAAATAAAATTATTAGTGCAACGCATGCCGTCACACAGAAACCAAAGGAGGCGGTCAAACCAAGATGGCGTTCCGCGATGAAGCAGGAAATATACTCGGTTTTCAGTAAATCTCCTCGTCTGAGAGCGTCGACCGGAGCTTTTATGTCCAAGGACAAGTGAGACACCAATTTGGAGACTGAAGACAGAGCAGATACTGGTAAGGACACCGGTGGGACACGCAGGGACAGTTTGAGGGGCGGTGGCAGGGGAAGTCGGGCCCTGTTAGGTCGCTTCGCTAACCTGAACTGAAACAAAACTAGACAGTTGTTTTTAACCAAACGTCTACATTCACTTCCGTGCTTGTTTAGTTCTTAAGTACCAGATCTTTGGTTTTAGGTCTTATAAATAACTAAATATTTTAGTTATTTGATTGATATGACTGGCAGAAAAGGAGAAAATCGTAGAAGCTTGGTAAGGAGCCAGGGAGAAATATGTGTAACGTTAATCATCATCATCCAGTTTCAAAATAAACCAACTTGTCGCAAGACTGTCTTTTCAGTAACAGTTATATCTAAAGATTTATTGTTGAAATTGAGCTGGTATAGGACTCATCTAGGTTGCTGTCTGAATTAATTTCTCGTTGTCTTTATTATTACGCAACAAATCTGTTAGCTGTATGTAGTTAACAGACTGGTTATGATTCTTTTTCCTGATCAGCTGCTATGCTTTTTATGTAAGAGATCGTGGGTGGTGAAATGACCTCAAAAGCGGTTTTATCAGCCTATTTGTCAGCATGTGATATACTTTTGTGCTAGTTCCCTAGTTATCATCACATAGATTATCAGTTGTGCTTACTTTATTGGTATGTTTTAGGTCGTAAACTTACTGTAAATGTAGAAGCTTATCTGTTTACTGTTTCACTTTAAGAAAGTCCAAGAAATGCTTGTAATTTAATGCTGTTGGACACTGCTGTGTTTTCTAGTGATCTGCCAATGTTTTTCTCTCATCAATTTTCAGAAGTATCTGATTACCAATATGCATACACATTTTTATTAACTTTTTTAAAATCATCATTAGACAACAATAAAAAACATTGTTAAAATGTTTTTAAACAAATTAAACAATAATTATTATTATTATTTGTTGCTTTCCCATATTTCTTTTGGGAATGTCTAACTGTTAGGATTATAATGCTATACATTTCATACAATTTATGCAAAAAGTATGCTAAATACATTTGTGAAGCTATGTTATATATTTGAAAAGAGACAGTATAATGTTGCAAAAGATTTCTATTTCAAGTAAATTATCGTCTTTTCAACTAGAGTAGAGTGATGGCTGCTGAAATAACATTTTAAAAATACATTATATTAAAATGTATTACGTTAGGGTTAGGAGTCATATTTCATAATATTGCAGATTTTACTATATTTTTAATCAAATAAATACAGCGTTGGAAAGAGAGATTCAGAATTTTACTGGTAGTTTATATATAGGTCAAACAGATTACTGGTCATATCTGTAATGTTTTTGGTTATGACAGATTCAGTTTGGTTTATGGAATTAAGATCAATAGTTAGATTACTACACACGTATATTAGCCAATGAAGTTTATTTAAATAACATATTTCAATAGTGACACAAATAACTTGGCATAATGACAAGCAACCAATTCTGTTGTTATCTTACACACAGTTCTGTCTTTCTTGTATTTATCAACCAATTTTGACAGATTAAAAAGATATCTGAATCCTTGCTTGTTAGTTATGAAGGATTTGGATATTGATTGTAATGTTTAGGCTATGTTCAAAAATGGAAACTTCTGTAGAGGAAAGTGTAGGGATGGAAAAAATAGGTAACTGACTGCAGTTTGTATGAATTTATGTTGTTTGTCTGTTTCTTTAGTTACTCTAAATGGCTGCGAGGAAGTCTGGATCAGATATCCACAACAATGGTGAGTCAATCATTTGTCGAAAATAAAAATAGGCTACAGAATAAATAAATAACTCATTTTAAAATATTTTTTTTCCATGTTCTTCTGTTACTTCACTCGATGTTCAAGGACCCGTCAGCTACCTTGATGATGTTCCTTTCAAGCTCAATGAGAAGTTCCGCTGTCCCTCAAAAGTGGGTCTTCCCATTGGCTTCTGTTTGTCTGATTGTAATGCCATACTTTCGGATCTGCAAGTAAGTCAAATTTCCCTTTAACTTTCCCTTATACAAATGTTTGTCAGAAATAATTAACGCTTTGCTTTTTTCTTCAGTATGACTTTAATCTAGAGAGGCGGAGTGTTCAGTGGGGGGAAGAACTTGCCAAAGCGCGAGCTGCTGAGGCTCGAGCAACGGAAGCCGCCCGGACGGACTCTGAAAATGAAAGGCAGGCTGCTGCTCAGGAAGCAGATGTTGGATTGGTTGGGGGGAAGAAAGCACGCCCTTCTGATGAGCAAGACGTTGTCCCACCAGCATTGAACCCGGTTTTAGCTGGCCTACGGCATAACGCAATTCTCACGCCTCTCCCAGCCCCATCTTTTGGACCGACACGACCAGCACCTAGCAACCCGGCTCTACAGAGTTTGAACTTAGCTGACTTTGAGCGAGAGGAGGACCCTTTTGACAAACTTGAGCTTAAAACACTGGACGACAAAGAGGAGTTGCGGAATATTCTGCAGAGCCAACCGCAGTCGTCCGTTTCACCGCCTCAGCTTCCTCCAGCAGAACATCGCCCCACTTCTCCTAGTAATATGCCTCCTCTTCAGGCCAAAGCAGGAATCTTCCATAAACCCAATGGACTGGTTGGACTGCTGGACTTGGACCGGGGTGGGGTTGTGGGGACCCCCCATGGACAGATTGATGCAGACCGCCCATGTAACATTCGCTCACTGACTTTCCCCAAGCTTTCAGACCCAGGAGACTCCCCCTTGGAACCGTCTTTCAGCGTTTATCCAGCAGGCCAACCACGTAGCCTATCCAATGGCACACCACCGTCTCTGCAGAGAACAGCATCAGATACCAACACAACACTCCCACAAGAGCAACCTGTCTTCCCTCAGAATGGGACACAGAAGCAGGTAATGTAACATGGGTGGAAACATTTGCCTGTCAGAGCTGATTGTTAGCATGTAAAATAGCTAATGCTCATTGGAAAAGCATGTCTGTGGTGACATTTTGCAAAATTATCTTGCATAGCTTCTTCTGTGTTTTGCCTCAGTTTCAGAGTGAAATTTTCAGTGAGTAGCACAAAGTGTGTATTTCAAAACAGATTAATGTGGATTTGGCAACAATTTATTATGTTGGGTGTTGTATGTATTGCAGCAATTTGGAAATGAAATATCTGGTGAGTGGCACCAAAAGGTTAAAGG
Organism: Sinocyclocheilus anshuiensis; assembly: GCF_001515605.1. Classification (NCBI taxonomy): domain Eukaryota; kingdom Metazoa; phylum Chordata; class Actinopteri; order Cypriniformes; family Cyprinidae; genus Sinocyclocheilus; species Sinocyclocheilus anshuiensis. The sequence goes on along the minus strand of NW_015537939.1, from coordinate 2,203,459 downwards.
GTTAGTTCACCCAAAAATTTAAATTCTGTCATTAATTACTCACCCTCATGTCGTTCCAAACCTATAAGACCTTTGTTCATCTTCAGAACACAAATTAAGATATTTTTGATGGAATCTGAGAGCTCTCTGACCCCCCATAGACAGCAAGGATATTGTGAGGCTCGAGCAACGGAAGCCGCCCGGACGGACTCTGAAAATGAAAGGCAGGCTGCTGCTCAGGAAGCAGATGTTGGATTGGTTGGGGGGAAGAAAGCACGCCCTTCTGATGAGCAAGACGTTGTCCCACCAGCATTGAACCCGGTTTTAGCTGGCCTACGGCATAACGCAATTCTCACGCCTCTCCCAGCCCCATCTTTTGGACCGACACGACCAGCACCTAGCAACCCGGCTCTACAGAGTTTGAACTTAGCTGACTTTGAGCGAGAGGAGGACCCTTTTGACAAACTTGAGCTTAAAACACTGGACGACAAAGAGGAGTTGCGGAATATTCTGCAGAGCCAACCGCAGTCGTCCGTTTCACCGCCTCAGCTTCCTCCAGCAGAACATCGCCCCACTTCTCCTAGTAATATGCCTCCTCTTCAGGCCAAAGCAGGAATCTTCCATAAACCCAATGGACTGGTTGGACTGCTGGACTTGGACCGGGGTGGGGTTGTGGGGACCCCCCATGGACAGATTGATGCAGACCGCCCATGTAACATTCGCTCACTGACTTTCCCCAAGCTTTCAGACCCAGGAGACTCCCCCTTGGAACCGTCTTTCAGCGTTTATCCAGCAGGCCAACCACGTAGCCTATCCAATGGCACACCACCGTCTCTGCAGAGAACAGCATCAGATACCAACACAACACTCCCACAAGAGCAACCTGTCTTCCCTCAGAATGGGACACAGAAGCAGGTAATGTAACATGGGTGGAAACATTTGCCTGTCAGAGCTGATTGTTAGCATGTAAAATAGCTAATGCTCATTGGAAAAGCATGTCTGTGGTGACATTTTGCAAAATTATCTTGCATAGCTTCTTCTGTGTTTTGCCTCAGTTTCAGAGTGAAATTTTCAGTGAGTAGCACAAAGTGTGTATTTCAAAACAGATTAATGTGGATTTGGCAACAATTTATTATGTTGGGTGTTGTATGTATTGCAGCAATTTGGAAATGAAATATCTGGTGAGTGGCACCAAAAGGTTAAAGGGTTAGTTCACCCAAAAATTTAAATTCTGTCATTAATTACTCACCCTCATGTCGTTCCAAACCTATAAGACCTTTGTTCATCTTCAGAAAACAAATTAAGATATTTTTGATGGAATCTGAGAGCTCTCTGACCCCCCCATAGACAGCAAGGATATTACCACGATCAACGCACAGAAACGTAGCAAGGACATCGGTAAAATAGTCCATGTGACATCAGGGGTTCAACCGTAATTTTACGAAACTACGAGAATACTTTTTCTGCGCAAAGAAAACAATAATAACATAATTTATTCAGTAATTCTTCTCCCCGAGTTACCGTCTTCCACCAATTTGGAGAGTACCCCAGAATGTTATCAACGTAATCAGCGCTGTTTACGTTCAGTAGACAACGGAAGACGGTAACTCGGGGAGAAGAATTGTTTAATAAATTATGTTATTATTGTTTTCTTTGCGCACAAAAAGTATTCTTGTAGCTTTGTAAAATGACGGTTGAAGTGTGACTTGTGTTTAATGGGACTCTTTCCACATCACAACTGCAATTCTGTACCAGGTGAGCTACAGAGCAAGTTTACTACATCAGAAAAGCCATACATATGGAGCTGTTTATGTGGTGCATACATCAAAAATGACAAACTATATGCACTTACTATGGAAGAAGTGTTTTAAGATCATAATATAGTATTATGCAAATAATCGCATGAAAATAAGTCTTTATTAATCAATGATCTGCCCCGTAATCATAATTTGTGTGAAAAGGAATAAAAGTTGTTGGTGTTTAACTGCCACTAGTGGTCATTTGAGTTGGAAACTGCAATGAATATGTATAGGAACTTTATTGGAGTTTTGCAAAAATGTAGATGGAGGCATGTTGTTCCAATGAGCCTGGGTTGAAAATATTTATACTGATTTTCTCCATAACATCTTTGCAGTCAAACCAGGTCACAGTGACTAACCATCCACCTGCTTCCGCGATCCTACACGGCCTCTCTCCCAGCGAACGACAGTGTGTGGAGACGATTGTGGGCATGGGTTATTCATATGAGGGTGTTCTCAAAGCCATGCAGAGACAAGGGCAGAATGTGGAACAGGTCACTTTTTAGCCTGAGTATTCTTAGTGCAAGTCTGTGATACTTTTGTTTATGTAAACAAGACTGTTTATGTCATTGGTCTCATTCATAGGTGCTGGAATACCTGTTTACTCACAGTCGACTGTGCGATCGAGGTTTTGATGCGACTGCTGTGGAGGAGTGCTTGGAGATGTACCAGGGTTCAGAGGAAAAGGTGGGTAAATTCTAGCAGCCACAAATACACACACAGCCTGAATTACAATCTACTGTCTAATTAGAATATACAGTTGCATGTGTACTTGATGTCACTTGTTTTGATGTGCTATATTTGAATTAAAAACTTTTTTTGTTTTGTTTTCTGCATTACATTTTCCACGCAATTAAAAGTCATACAAATTTGAAAGCAATTTTTGTACTTATGCTACATTCTCTCTCCTCAGGCTTTGGAATTTCTGCAGCTGATGTCTCGGTTTGGAGAAATGGGCTTTGAGAGGGACACTATTAAAGAGGTACTGCTTGTGCACAATAATGACCAGGACAAGGCACTAGAGGATCTGATGGCCCGAGCGGCTGCGAGCTGAGCCCCGAGAGTCTCCCCTCCTTGAGCCAGCCCTCAGAGGGGTCCTGGCTGTGGAAGGATGGAATTCTCTTATCTCTTAGACAAGACGACTGATTTTGTACCCTAATAAAGATATACCTCTTGGGGTAGGGATTGATGGCACCACCAAACAGTGCATTCATCCCTCCTCAGCTGTATGTCTGTTAAGTGATCTTAGAATGGTGATGAGTGGGAGGAGCCGAATCCTCCTCCGAGAATCGACATTGGCTAGTGTCTCTATTGCCATGGCTAGAATGGGCGGTGCTGGAGAAACAGAACCGAGCGGAGCCCCACTGACAGAATAGTGACACTCGAAGCTATTACGCTGCCATCTCCCGCTGCTGGACACAGGCTTTCGAAACTGAAACCTGAACGCTCATAAACACAACCCATGGCAGAACAGAAACCCCACAGAAGTGCCCACTCTCTATTCTGTCTCTGCTGTTGTTCATACGTTGTTTATATGTTCGACAGGCGGAAACACTATATCTTTCTTCATTTGTCCTTTTTTGAGATTGTGTTTCTTTGCTCTTTGATTAGGAACTGCTTTAACAGAACTAATCATCATTATGTAAGTTCACAGGGAAAAGAAATACTGCATTAAACTTTTGCCCAGTTGGCTTTTTGCACTGGAATGAACACATTTGGCAAGAGAAATGGGCAAGTTTGGCTGGAACTGCAAAATTTAAACGATGCCGCCACATTTTCAAAAATTGACATGCAAATACTGCACAGGCACACTGAATCACAGATGTTAATATAAGCATATTTAAAGATCTGTAAAGATACACTGTCGGTTTCCATCTGTAATAAAGAAATTGAGAAACTTAACACAGTAATGAGGTTAACACATTTATATGAGGTTTATTCTGAAAACTGTTGAAAAAGCTAAAGACTATAGATGCGTGGACTTCTCAAAAGTTTGGGGGCAGGATGATTTTTTGGAAAGAATTAATTCTTCTGTTAAGCAAGGATGCATTTTAATTGATTATAAGTGACAGTTCAAATTTTTAGAATGTTAGAAAAGATTTCTGTCTTAAATAAATGCATCGAAGGATCCTGAAAAACGTGTCACTGTTTCCACAAAAATATTGAACGGCAGCTGTTTTCAACATTGATAATTATTAAAGATGTTTCTTGAGCAGTAAATCAGCATATTAGAATGATTTCTAAAGGATCATATGACACACTGAAAGACTGGAGCAATGATGCTGAAAATTCAGCTTTGCCGTCACAAGAATAAATTACATCTTAATATATTTTAAACTTGAAAACAGTTCTATTAAATTGTAATAATAGTTCACAATATTACTGTTTTTACTGTATTTTTTATCAAATAAATGCAACCTTGGTAAGCATAAGAGATTTCTTTTTAGAAATCATTAATACATTTATAAAACCAACCCCAAACCTTTGAACGGTAGTGTTCCTGATAGTTGTGCGATAGAATAATCTTAAGACGAGACTGTGAATGCTTGTGGCACATTAGAAACTGTTTGAATGGCCTTTTAGAGCTTTGGTCCCCAGAGAAACCTTGATGTCAGTTCAAATATCTCCACATTACCTCATGGATCGACCAACTTGCTCAGTACAAGAGATACTGGCTCCCTCCTCAGAGGAATGAAGGAAAATGAGCAGAACTCTGCAGTATAAGAAATTTACTTATGTTACAAATTAACATAACAAATTAACTTCAGAAGGTCCAATGTCTAACCTCATATTTTTCTGTTACTGACGTTTGACCTCTGATTATCCAGGCCAGGTCATATTCAACCTCAAAAAACTAAGAAATTATTATTATCATTTTGAATTTTGATCATACCAATGCTTTTAGGTTGAGGTGTAGATTTTGTTTAATGCCCCATTTGACAGCAGCCTTTAGGTATAACGCAATACTAAAAACCTTAAGCCCTATTAAGCACTTTCCTCTGAGATGGGATAAATGATAGGAATCACATATGACAGAGATGTTCCTTGGCCCAGGGAGCACATGTAGGTTACTGGGTAGCTCATCTGGCCATTCATAAATAAATGTTTCATTATTTAGCAGCCAGACGTGCATTATTATTTTGCTTTTTATTTTTTGTTTTCTGAATTTTCACCATTATAGTTACAAAAACAGCCTCTTTAAGCTCACTTTCCATGTGCAATATAATTTCACCAGTGTTGTGTCAAAATAATCTCATTTAAACTGTAATGAGTCGAGTGGATCTCATGTAGATGTCTGGAAATCAATGTCACCCTGAAATCAAAAGAAAAAACAAGAAATTAAATTAGCATAAAAATGATTTTAAGTTACCTTAACAATAAATGTTGTTTTTTAATTTCTTTGTGTGTAAATTGAGTAAAGTTATAACTTATAGAATATTACAATACAGCCTAAATAGCTATAATCTAATAAACAAAATTCTACTAAGATTAAATAACATAACTACCGTTAATGTATACATTTACGTAATGTTGATTTGTTTGTTTTTCAAATTAAACACGTTGAATTTAAGTTGTATGACCACGCTGTGTAATATTTATTTAAATAATTACAATTATTAAAAAGTCAGCCAATTATAAATACAATCAGGAGAAATTGTGCATTATAAATGCCGTAACGTATTTTATGGACTTTAAAAGACACCAAATTGTACAAAGGAATACAGCAGCACAAATCATTAAAGAATCGCGAGCCATAGAACGTGAAAAGGTCGTGCGCACGCGTACGTTTGACCTTGTTTTTGTTGATGTTTGACTGGATTGCGGCTGCGCGCGGCGCTGTTCGTTGTCGGATGACGCGTTTTGTCTGGAGAACGACGGACAGAGACAGAGAAAGAAGATAGAAGGAAAGTGAGCTCGGTGCAGGGGAGGGGCAGCAGTACCCTTGTAGCTCCTCCACACGGACGAAAACCAAACAAGCCTGCCCTAAAAACGACCTAAATCCAACGGATCGGTGATCGGCCACTGCAACGGAATCGGACGGTTATTCGATTTAGAACCGTCCGACTCGACTCGGCTGGATTCGATTAGTCGCGCCGCTTCACCAGCCCAGAGGCCGCCGAAACAACCCCATCGCCATTATATGACCCACTTCCCAGCGTCGCTGCTGCCCTCCATGTGGGTGAGGGACCTGTGCGTGTCGGGCTATGGCGAGAAAAACAGTTAGCAGGAAAAGAAAAGCAGAGGAGCCCAAGGAACAACAGGTAAACAACAAACCTCTCATATACCTAACAAAAACAGCTTGCAGCCATATGCTAAACCTCTCGTTTTATATGAAACAACATCCATGAATCATAGGAAACAGAAACACAAGCTCGAAATGTGACAGTTTACAAACAGGAAAAGATTGCAGTCTAATGTTAGCACCAGTCTGCTGGCTAAAGGCTAATGGTGGGGTTGTTAACTTAGTTGTTGACATTGTTGATTTGGCGTTGGTGAGCTGGTTTGTTTATTAATGTGTAATCATTTATCAGTTTTCTTGAACATTAAGGTTGTGAGTTTTGTTTGAGTACGTCTTAATCCTGCTCTAGATTATAGAATAATGATTCTCCAGCAAGAGCCAGACAGTATAAGCTGGTTAGACGTCCGGTAGGACTGAGATCTGCTACACTTCTACATTATTTTTCATTGTTAAGATGAGAAATATTAATAGCACAATGTGGCTTTTGCAGCTGCTCAATGATTCTTGATATGAGACAAAACATGTTATACATTAGTTCTAAACAGCATTCATATATGATCACTATAGTGTTCTTAAAATATGTATCAATTTATTTCGTTTTCTCTTAGTGATATTAAATTGTCATCCTAAAAACCACCTTTCCTCAGATTTATAGATCTTATATAAATTAAATGTATTTCAAACAAAATAATACAGATGGAAGAGGTTCATTTTAGCTACTTCTCACAGCTGTGTCTGTACTCTTTGTCAAAACCGTCAGATATTTATAAAATCAGGCAATATCACAGACCGCCTTCATCCTGAAGGTCCTCTTTCTATATTTCACCTGCTATGAGTACAACAAGGTCATAAAGGTGCAGGCGAATTTCTGTTATTGTGATGTTATTATTTATAATTTTCAATCATTTTGCTTGTATTTTCCTTGTTTTTTCATGTAGGTTCTATTATTACCACATAGTCTTAAATGATTGATTTATTGAAGTAAATGGTATTTATGTCAAAATTTATGATGAATATCAGACACATTACTGTCAGTACTGACTCCATATTGAGTGATTGGCCAGTAACAGTACACATATTATGGGAAAATAGAAGAAGCAGGATATTTCTTTGTCCAAGTACTCAAGAGTCAGTGAGCAATATCTTATTATGGCCTTGTAGGTGAAGTAGATGTGTTAAATAGGATACACAGGACTGGATAGAGTTCTCATATGGGGGCCGGTGGTCTTCAGTGCAACACACTGCTTGGAAGATCACTTGCTTTCCTTATTTGGCTTCGTTGAAGATTTATTTTGGATATCATGGGTCAGCTCTGGACGTATCCCTGTGTGACAGCCAAATCTAAAAGTGAAAATCAATAAAAACAACGCACTGATATCATAGGCCTCAAAAGTTAATGTTTGTGATAATAATGAGGCCTGACAATGGGAATGGTTGTGTATGTCTAGACTAAATGTTCATCTCACTGTGTTTATTTAAATTTTTCAGGTGACACTTAGAAATAAATCATTAATTATTAATTAATATATCAATTACAGTTATATTCTAATAACAATTTTATTATAGCCCTACAAAATTGATATTCAGCTTGTTTGTTATTTTCAAATGCTTTTTGTGCCTAGGCTATATTTTTATATATATAAAGCCTATATAATTTAAAGAAAAGATTTCATGCTTCAATACTTTCTCATGTCACAGCTTAATATGCAGAGACCAGTGACCACCATTTGCAGGTTTATTCCTCCGAAATGTTTGTTTGAGCATCCCGACCAACACAACAGGGCATCAACCAATGGTGTGAGTTTGCAGGCGGGACTATAGAGACTATATCTCCCATGAGATTTTTTTTGTAGTTTATTTTTTACTGTTTGAATGTTATTGCTGATCCTTGCAGGATCCTTCCCACAACCCCTGAACATTTTTTTCTCTGTGTGAGAAGGTGGTCGTGTATTGACTAAGATCCTGGCCTACTTGGCCGTTAGGATCTGGGTCAGTCAGATATGGCTGATGTCTACTGGCCTGGAGGGGGATTGGAAGCGCTTTACTGTAGTAGAGATACATCAGTGTTTATGACTAGGAGTGTGTTACTCCTCTCGCTCTGGACAGATGATGTAATTTCAGCAAGAGTTGTTTATATGGGTGATGATGTTTTGATTATAAGCATGATGATGTCAGTGCTGTTTAGCGAGAATAAGCATTAAAATGAATGAGTCTCAATCTCTCACACAGATTGTTGGGCCCACAGGAGCTGATATACTTCAAGCCGTTGGTTTTACTCGACTGTGTCATGGCTATATTTGATTTGTCGATGCTCGCTGGGAGCACAGAATCGCTTTGTCTGCCAGCTGGCGTTAGCATCAGATGGATGCCCTCACTTTTGTCATTTGGCAGTTTTGCCATAATTTATTGTGTTTGATTGTATAGAAGGTTGTTAGCAGGGTGAGGTGATGAATTTGCAATGCCACCAGGTGTTTTTCTTCAAATGCAAGCTGTTTTTAAAAGTGCCTACACAGTGCTGGATTGCAAGGAAGCCACCTAAAACCAGATGAGATTGTGTTCATAATTTAGGGTTTCTGTTTGAAAATGTTATATAATCAGTTTGAGAAAGAGATGTGCAATTCACTAACAAAGAACAGTTTTGTGAAGTAAAATTAGGGTTTAAGTGAACAAACTCTTCCTCAAGTTTTATGGAAAGGATTCACTTAATGTTCACTTAAAGTTATTGTTTTAAACATATTCATTTTTTTTTTTTGAAAACTTTCAAAGTAATATCTATTTTCATGATGTGCATTATAATGTTGTGATGCTTTAATTTATTTGTAGCATTTAAAGTTATTAATTTTATTTTTTAGTGTTTTATTTTTAAATTATTTAGACAAAGTATAAACATTTTTACTCAAAGTGCATTAATGGGTATTAAAAAAAGTTTCTCCTGAAAAAATATGAGAATTATCAAATATCAATTTTGTATGTAATTGTTATTTTTATTTATTTATTTTATTTGTTTGTAAAACTAATATTGTTAAATTGTTGGATACAATTCACTGAAGTGTAGTTAAGATTATTTTAAGATAATTTTATATTATTGTAGAGTTTTTCCATGAATATAGCCTTTGATGCTGATATGGCCTAAAATGATTGATAGATAGATGGATAGATAGATAATTATCAGGTACAGACATTAAATGCTATTACACTTTGTTGCAAGTATTTGCATTTCTTTAAAATGGCATGCAATTAAATCTTGTATGATAAAGAACATTTATGAACGTACTTTGTTTTCGTTTAGATTGTTTATATGGTCGACTCACTCCTTTTTGTCCCTCTGTCAGTTTGACTGGTGTCAGTCTGCAATTAAGCGTGCCCGCGTGTCCAGCTCAGCGCGTCATGCCCAGCCCTGGTGGCAGAGCCGGCGGTCGGTGGTGTGCTCTGTGAGAGGAAGGGAGTTCCGCCCGCAGCAGCAGCATGAGTGGAGCTTCCAGCGGAGTCTGCGCGGATTCGCTGCCGGACGCATCCCAGGAATCCTCAGAGAGAGAGAGTTCTCCCTCGGCCGCCTTAACAAGGTGTTCGCTTCCCAATGGCTCAACCACAGGCAGGTGGTATGCGGGACCAAATGCAACACGGTGAGATATATTTATTATCTCTTAGTTGCAATCCTCTTTTAGATTACTTTACTAATCTTGTTTTTCTTTATGATTTCTTAGCTATTTGTGGTGGACGTCCTCTCGGGACAGATAACCAGGATACCCATGCTGAAAGACAGAGAGGGAAGGGCAGAGGTTTCCCAGGGTTTGAGTGGAGTGGGAGGCAATTTCCACTTCCACAATCCAGGATCAGTCGGCGGTCTAGATGTCCAGCAGGGATGTGGCATCCACGCCATTGAGCTGAACCCCTCTCGTACATTGTTGGCCACTGGAGGAGACAACCCCAACAGCCTGGCAGTGTACAGACTTCCCACTCTTGACCCTGTCTGCGTCGGGGATGTGAGTTCAGCCTTTGCTTTCTTTCTAGTTGTGCAAGTAGTGTAAATGTCAAGTGGTTTAGTGGCCTCAGCCTTTGGCTTCATAGGGCTCAAGTGCTCTTAGTGGCTAGCTTTGGCTAACACAATGAAAACAATTCTGGTATGCACTGATGAAGTATTTCTCTAGACTCAAATTGGTTCTGTATTTCTGACAGGATGGACACAATGACTGGATATTCTCCATTGCGTGGATCAGTGACACCATGGCAGTCTCAGGTAAGAAGCTTGCAGATCCAGTTTTGAGTTTTTAACACTGTGTGCTAACACATTAAGTGCTAGTGCACATTTCAAGAAACCTGTCAAGAATTGCCAGTGTTATATTTCACCCCAAGAGCAAAGAGAGAAAAGAAATGGAAAGTAAGTTTTGTATAAAGAAAATGGGGCCCTGTTTAGGAACATTAAAGATGTTTGAGATTATTTTCATTACAGTTCAGCAGTATTTTCAATACAGTTCTCAAAAGAAACCTGTCAAGAATTGCCAGTGTTATATTTCACCCCAAGAGCAAAGAGAGAAAAGAAATGGAAAGTAAGTTTTGTATAAAGAAAATGGGGCCCTGTTTAGGAACATTAAAGATGTTTGAGATTATTTTCATTACAGTTTAGCAGTATTTTCAATACAGTTCTCAATAAAGTAATGTGAAAGTGACTCATACTTTTTTTTATTTGTTATAATTTTTTTATACATGCATATACAGTATAGAAAATTCGAAATTTATTCTGATTTAAATAAAGAAAAAAAATGTGTGGACGTGATTGTTTTCATTAGTGCATTACAGTAATGAGAATTACATTTTAAATTATAATTTTTTATCCTAAAATCTCATTGATTCACATTTCTGTCACACATAGCTGCATACTTAAGCATGAAACATTTTCACTTTCATTGAGGACAAAAAAATCTGATGCTTTAAACCTGTGCCTTGTTAGGATGAGGGGTTATGGTATCACATCTTTCTCTGAAATACAGCCAGTGTCCTTGTTTCTCATATCAATTAAAATCACAACATTTCATGTCCATTCATTTATTTAAGAATTTGTGTAATTAGCAGGATAATGTACAGTCAGTCAGTTATTATTACAAAATAATCCTGTTAAATGCTATACAAGGCCCTTCTACTTCCCTTGACTACACATTCGGGGTTTATTTTGCGATTAATGATACGTTATCTCTTATGTGTTGTGCACAATTAGATGTTGTTCATGGTGTACAGATTCTACTGTTCAATTAAAGACGAATGAATCTTTTATTCACTGGAGCAGGATCTCGTGATGGTTCCATGGGTCTGTGGGAGATATCAGAGGAGGTGCTGACTCAGGCCGAGAAGTGTCAGAATGTGGAAGGTGTTCCTTGTTACTCCCACATCTCTCACCGTGCTCTCAAGGACATCCCGAAAGAGTACACCCACCCCTACAACTGCAAAGTGCGCGCACTGGCCTTCAACAACAGCCATAAGGTTAGCCGCTGTCCTTGACTCGTGACTGAAAATTGATTGCTTTGTGCGTTATTCAAGCTCACCGTTTCTCTGCTTTTATCTCCTTCATTCATCCATAAGGAGTTGGGTGCTGTTTCTTTAGATGGATATTTCCATCTGTGGAAGGCAGAAGACAACCTGTATAAGGTACAGTTACTACTATCAGCATTTTTCTCTCATATTTTTCAAGCTCAATATTTGTAGATGTTTACAATTGTCTGATGGGTATTTTTCCCATGTAGGAGCTTTCTACCAAACTCCCTTACTGTAAGGAGAATGTGTGTCTGGCATACGGTATGGACTGGTCTGTTTATGCAGTCGGCTCTCAGGCACACGTTTCTTTCCTTGACCCCCGGCAGTCATCTCAGAACATCAAATCCGTGAGCTCCAGGGAGCGTGGCAGTGGTATGGTTTTTTTCCCCCTTCAAAGATAGTTAAAAAGTTGTAATTTGCAAAGCAAACTGGTGCTCAGTTTTGTTAATTCTCTCTTAGGTATTCGCTCTGTGAGCTTCTATGAACACATAGTGACGGTAGGCACTGGCCAAGGTTCCCTGCTCTTCTACGATATCAGGGCCCAGCGTTTTCTGGATGGCCCATCCAGCTCACCCGGCGGGTACCGGAATCGCACAGCAGAGGGCATCCTGAAACTCAGCACAGGGAGAGGATGGCTGGTAAGATTGTCCATTTTGACCCTTTTTTGACCCAGGTTCTCTGTCTTGCATGTAGGGGTGTACGATATATATTGTTTGTGATAATATCATTGTTGTTTTATTGATATGCGATTTGACATTATCAAGTATATCGCAAAAACCAAACAAAACATCTGCAGAGTGCACGCATACATTACAAAGTCTAGTAGGTTAGACTAGTGCGTGTGCGCATTTAGAGGGTGTTCTTTCACTGCATGATTCAGTCTGTTAAACTGCATTTAGAATGATCACAAAATTCAAGATATGGGGGCAGAAAATGTACATATTTGTATAATTTCATATAGTTAAACAATATCACATGAAGAGTGCCATTTATTTCTGCAAAAATCAGCATGATTACAAATATGTGATATAAACAAGAAGTTAATATTAACAGACTTACGTTTTAGAAACCATATTGCCTGTTTTTGCTCTGCTTTGCCAACAAAAATAATTCTAAACACAGCCACAGCACTGTTTTGCCTCTCTGAGCAACATGATGGTGTTTCGTTCCTGAATGAATCACCCGTTTAAATGATTCGGTTCAATCGCAATGACTCGCTTGTTAACAGTGACTTGCTGCCACCTACTGGCGGTTTTAATTTCACATTTAAAGTGTCTTTATTTTTAAAAAATAATTTCTATTGTCAGTATCCAACGATTTATGTCTAAAATATCAAAACATTATTTATGCATTTGTAACTGCAGGTTCAAGCATTCCATGTCCCTCCCCAAATACACAAAATAATGATCTTTAAAAAAGCATCATATGACCCCTTTAAACAGTGTGTAAATATATCTAAATTCCCTTTCAGATGCAGCTTCTGTGTTTCCTCTGCATTGCAAAGATGAATTTTGTTGATACTGATTTCATTTGCTTGGTAACAGCCCAAATGTCTTATTATTCTAATTGACTGATTAAATGTAAGAATTTGGCTCAAAAGATGATGCACACTTTTAGAAAAATGGCTTTATAAAGGTAAAATGCGCATAAAAGGTAAAAATTAGGGATGCACGATGTTATCGGACCAATATCGGAAACGGCCGATGATGGCTTTAAATGTAAATATCGGCATCAGCCCGATATGAAAAATAATGCAGATATGTCTTGCCGATAAAAGGAATACATCAACTCACATGTGCTCAGGGTGTGCTAGCGATTAGATCAAGTCAGCATTGTGGCTCATTCTTGAAGCAAAGTTTTGCCTGAATGGTGATTAGATTCACTGTTTTGGATCGCTGTATTTAAGCTGAGAATGCACATTGATACGTTCCTGTGTGATAGAATAAACAGTAATAGCGCATGCAGCGGCAGCCTCCCCCGGGTCCTAATGCCCTTTAGGTAAGGAGTTTTAATTCCGCAGGGGGCGCTGTTGGCCTACTTCTAATAAAATGAAAGCAAAATACACAAATAATATTTAGACTGTTTCTGATTAAATAAAGCAGTAATTGATGCCATAAAATCATGAGTATGTTTTGATTTAAAGGTCAGAAGCTATAGCTTACATGAACAAAAAAAATAAATAAATAAAAAAGGACACTTAAATTAAATAATATTTTATATACTGATTTATTCATTAATGTGTAATATGTTAGATTTTTTAAAACAAATTATGAGCTCTAAAAGATTTTCAGAATTTTTACAACTCTTTTGCTTTAGACCATCTACAAATGTTAAATCTTAAAATAAAATGTTAAGGTTACCACTGCATCTTTCTGGGGAAAAAAAATGCAGTGATTAATATATAGTTTATTTATAGTTATTTTCAAATCTTCAATGTACTGTCATTATAAAATAACTTTATTATTGTTTATTTAATAAAAAAAAATAAGTTCTTGTTAAAAACTAACCAAAATTAAAAATAATTATATGGAGTCAGCTATCGGCCAAAATGAGTTGAAAATTATCGGCATATCGGATATCGCAAAAATCTAATATCGTGCATCCCTAGTAAAAATCAATTTAAACTTATTGGAAAAGATTAATTTCTATCACTGCTGTGAACTGACCACCACACAGAATATATAGAATATCAAAAACTTAAGGATATCACCTATCAGCATATCAGCACAATAACACACTCAGCAAAATGTCATCTAATTCCCCTTATCGATAAAATCCCAGAAAATATCGAGATATCTTTTTTTGTCAATATCGCACATCCCTACGTGCTTGCTGAAATTTTACATATTGATGAGACCTTGAACAATATATATATATGTTATATTTGATCTTATAAGCATTATAGCACTTTATAAATGTATAGTAATTACTTCATTTTTTTTTATTATAAGTATATTTTATATATACAGCCATTCAGAACTCTCTTATGCTTAGCAAGGCAGCATTTATTTGCTTAAAAACACAGTAAAATTGGAAAATATAATTACAATTTCAAATTAACTGTGTTTTGTAGTAATATATTTTAAAATGTAATTTATTCATGTGATGGAAAGCTGAAATTTCAACAGCCATTACTCCAGTCTTCAGTGTCACATGATCCTTCAAAAAATCATTCTAATGGGCTGAATTGGTGCTGAAGAAACATTTATTCTTTTCAAGATAAAAACTGGTGAAATCTTTTTAACATTATTATCTTTTCTGTCACATTTAATCAAACTAATGCATCATTGCTGAATAAAAGTATTAATTGAACAGCGGTTTATATTCATTATAATTCTGTTTTAAACTAAATCTGATACTCAAACAGAAACTTGATTATGCTCATTTGATGTACATGTACATTTTTCTTTTCCTGTATACACCCCCTACCTAATTTTTGCCATGAAATCTTTGGACAGGCTTTTGCATTAATTAGTCTATATATAAGCTCTTTTACAGAGTGCTTACTCTAGCAGTCGGTTGCCTGCAGCATCAGTCTCTGCTTACCATATGGAAGTTCATTAAACAGAAATGCTGTATGCTGCATTAATCAGGAGTCCACACGGAAGCATAACTACTATTTGATTGGCTTAATTGACCCACTTAGGTTGCTGCCCTTTGTTACAACTTTGAAGAATTTAACTATGTAAGGGATAGTGTACAGTCAGCCTGTTCATTATCGCAAAATTAACAACTCCTCTGCACATTGGGGTTTTGATTTTCTTGTCTAGGGCTATTTTATGATAATGAACAGCCGACTGTACATTATCCTGCTTATTAGACATTATACATATTATGCACTACTGTTCAAAACTTTGGGGTCAGTAAGATTTGTTTTAATAAAGTAATGCTTTTATTCAGAGAAGATGCAAAAGTGACAGTAAAGACATTTGTAATGTTACAAAAGATATAAATGCATTGTATTCATCAAAGAATCCTGTAAAATATATATTTTATCACGTTTTCCACAAAACATATTACGTAGCACAACCAGTTTCAACATTGATAAGAAATGTTTCCACCAAATCAGCATATTAGAATGATTTCTGAAGGATCATATGACACTGAAGACTGAAGTAATGATGCTGAAAATTCAGCTTTGCCATCACAGAAAAAAATTACAGTTAAAATATATTACAATAGAAATACAGTTCTTTTAAATTGTAATAATATATCACAATATTACTGTTTTTACTGTATTATACTATATTTTGATTGAGGCTGAAATAAATGCAAAAAATCCAGTCAGGTTCTCTATCTTCATGTCTCCACAGAATCACGACGAAACATGGAGAAGCTACTTTTCCGACGTCCGCTCCTTCCCGAACGCCGTATACACACACTGCTACGATGACTCCGGCACCAAACTCTTCGTGGCCGGCGGCCCCCTGTGTTCTGGCCTACACGGAAACTACGCTGGCCTCTGGAGCTAGCCTACATCATCCCTCCATTTCGCTCTCACGTACCATGTGCTTACAGGCCATCTTCCATTTTTCTCCTCACTCTTTTTCACTTCCGGTTTAGCTTCTATACAAGATTATCCTCTATTTCTCAAAGGACCCAGGAGCATAGATGTGATTCTCAACCGTTTTTGTGCTTGGTCTTATGTCTTTCAATTTTCATTTGCCTGTTGTACTCCTGAATTTACATGTGTTTTTTTTGTGTGTGTGTGGAGGAAAAAAGGCAAAGAAAAGGCGTGACCAATACTGATCTTCTGCAGGAGTCCGGAAAGGATGAAGGAGGTTTTTTCCTCTGTGCATCGGCTGCCTGAACCTTTGAGAACTGTGGAATAGTGTAAAATATATGAAAATATTTAACAGTCTCTCTGGGCATTGTGTTTTTTTTATATATAAAAGGCATGGCATTTTGAGTTTGTTTTGCTGTGTGTTTTTCAAAGACCTGCCGATCAGCTCCTTTTCTTGGCTCGCAGTGGACTGATAATGAAATTGTAGATCCTGAAAAGGCTGAGAATCGGTATTCAAAGATGAATCTTGGTGAAATGAACGGACAGCCTGACCTGTAACCTCACTGTAGAAACTGAGGTCAAAACTGCAGTTATATGAAGAGCACGGAGTGAACATGGACATGAATTCGGATAGCGGTCAATGAAGACTCACCCGCTGTTTTTATTTTTCCCTTTATGTTTTCCAAAATAATGGCAGGGAGAGACAATTGTAAGAAATCACAGATACCGTTTGTGTTCTGTTTGAGGTATCTTGGAGAATGCCTTTTTTTATTGCTGATTCTGTACTAACACACGCATACGCTTGCATCAAGATTGCAATTTTCCCTCTGTGACATTTAGACTTAGTCTTATTTATTTTGTATTGTTGCCGTCACTAGCACTCATGACGTTCAGGTACAATCATATTTGTTAGGATTTTTGCTTCTCATCATCTTCTCTGCTTAAAGGCAGGGCAGTGTTGTGTGACATTGTTGCCTTTTCAGAGTCTTTCTGTGAAAGACTGTTGCAGATTGAATTTGTTTAGGCTTTTTCTTTTCTTTTGTCTT
This sequence comes from Sinocyclocheilus anshuiensis, assembly GCF_001515605.1. Lineage (NCBI taxonomy): Eukaryota > Metazoa > Chordata > Actinopteri > Cypriniformes > Cyprinidae > Sinocyclocheilus > Sinocyclocheilus anshuiensis. The sequence goes on along the minus strand of NW_015537939.1, from coordinate 2,186,365 downwards.
TTTACATGTTAATCTTCATAGAATTGCCACAAAATTGCTAGTCCATTGAACACCGTAACAGGCATATATTAAGCAGAAATTACCCATCACTTTTAAAATGTATTTTATATATAAATGAATATGTATACATATTTGGAAAAACTAATAGAGGGAGAATACAATTTATGTAAATGTCAGAGGATATACGTGCGTGTGTGTGAGTGAACTAATCTGTCATTATTTTGGTGGTGCCCTTTTTTATACTCACTTCCTGAATGTTTTTACAGATTACAAGTGTAAAGATATTGTACTATATCAAAACAAAACAAAAGAACAGCAACATGAGACATTCTTCAAAAAGAAAATGAATAAAAGTTTATTGATGTATTTTTCTTCCATTCTGGCTTTGCATCACGACTTTCTTTATTCTCAATAATTCTGCTGATATTTAAAGCTTTTCATTTTAATTTATAATCGATGATGAACATGATATGATGAAGTGTGACAGCTCACTGGGCGACAAAAGTTTTTTGGCATTACCCGAGTAACACCACACTGTAGTGATTTATTTAACAGCTGGAGGCGCACATTGTGTTATGATTATAAACATTGGCGTTATAGAAAGCACGCTCATGAGTATTATCTGTAGGGAGCAATAATACAATAACTCTATACTATAAATCCTCATTTAACGTATGTTTAGAGATGGACAACTTTTCATTTAAAGTCCAGAAGCGATATAAGATGAAATTTTACTCAGAAAAGGAGTAGTTTTTATTTTGCATTTCAACATTAACAAACAATATAGGCTAACGTAAGTACAACTTCAAGTCCTCACAGACTGAGATATTCATATTAATCATACTATAACAGAAAAACAACGCCTACTAGAAATAAAATACATTCATTCAACCATAAACAATGTAGGGGTTTAAACAAAATCACACTTAATAAACAAATCAAATAATTTCTTGGCCTTATCACTTCAACTAATTTTTTAAAACCTCTGTATACATGGCTAGCTCCTTTTTAAAGACATTAACCACTTAAGCTCGGGGCGTTTTTTGGTATTTTCGCCTAAATTTAACATACTCAAATTCAAATGTTTACCCTGCACACATACAATGGAGGAAATGAAAAAAAATGGTTTCATTGTAAAGAAAACCCTTTGAACTACAAAATATGAGTGTAATTCTTTATAAATAACATTATATACTTTTCAAATATTACTATAAACACAAAAAAAACATAGGCGCTTTTGGAGTTTTAAAACTAAGTATTTTTTTGAAAATCTGTAATTCAGGTTCTATTAGGCACAACTCTCTGCAATTTACTTTGTTTGATGCCACTAGATGCCAAAAAGTACCAGAAAAAAGAATCTTTCAAATAACAGCTTCTAAACAGGAGTTACTACATTATTTGTGAAGCGAGTCAGAATGTCTATCTCTGCATCGAAATGTGTCATTGTGAGTTTCCTTTGCAAAAACAGGCTTTATAAAACACATTAACCCCACAATCCTACATTACTCTGTGCCATAAGCACTTTAATTGATTATTAATTGAATTATGTTTCATTTTTATGTTTTTCTAAGTAGTAATATACAAAATGGCACAAGCGAATTGGACCAAATTTCACATATTGTGTTATTCTACAATCAGTTGAATTATTTCAGGATGCACAAGACTGTCTACATTATGAAATATATCTGGTCTATCACATTCTAACATAGAATCCATATCCTCCAGCTTTATATCATTCCATTTATGTGCATTCTGTATTGGGATACTGCTTCACAGCATCTCTCACCTCATCAGTTGACTCACTCCTGTATCCAGCATCTCTCCATGACAACAAACACAGCATCTCTGGTCCAGAGCAGAGCTAACTTGCTATCCGGCAGCTAGCTGTAACATTCAGAGCGTCAAACAAACACATATCAATTCATCCACACACCACTGTAACAATACATGTATATTCACTGTATATTCACTGAAATAATGTACTGTACTTTTCTGTCAGTAAACAGTGTATCATAATGCTAGCCACGCTATCAAGTTTCCGAACAATGCTTACAATATCAAAAACACGCAAACACACGCTCATAAAGCCTTACCAGACGCGCGTTCATTCCTCTCCACGGCGCCGCGGAATGTTCTTCACCATATATAAATTGTAATACGATTATCATAGATTGATATAATCCAAGACGCGTGTGCAGTATCCATTCTGTCAGTGATCTCGCCTTCAACACATTCAAAAAA
>NW_015537939.1:2177812-2181363 GCF_001515605.1 Sinocyclocheilus anshuiensis | reverse complement strand
GAGCTGTCAGGCTGTAATCTGACCAATTGCAGTCCACAAGCGACCACAGATCTGTATAACATCAGACGCGCTGGTTGTGCGCGTTTTGGATATGAAGAGCGCCTGTTTCCAGACGAGCGTCTATTTCGCTACCTGGACAAAACGCTTTATATCTCACCGATGGAAGCACGCAGAAATGTGAAAATGGTCTTGTTTGAAAGAAGAGATCCTAATCTAAAAGATAATATAGAGTATATAGATATTTGTGGCTGTTTGCGGCTGACTGAAGCAGTGCTACGAGTATAAATGTAAATTCGCTCAGAGGTGACCAAATTTTACATCGCGGTTCTATCGAAGATAATTCGATCTGTGATTGTCACACAATGAAATAATCTACATCGTCAAATTCCTGAGAATGAGAGCTTTCTTGTGATATATGACTTGACTTTTTTGTGAAAAATATATAAAATACACATTCTTCGTAAAAATTATTCGCAATGGTTAGGCGGAAATTCCTGTGTGGGACGAATACATTTCTAAGCTTAATTTTACTGCTTTATGAATATAAAAACCAAAAGGAATGGTATTCTTTGTAAAGAAGACACTCCAAGCTTTCAAATGAACCCATATATGGGCTGATACCATATAAGGAAGGCTATGTAAATGAAGCATACACATTTTTAACGTCATTTTGACCGTTAGAGTTTAACTGGTTTTAAACTGGGGTGCTGTTTTCAAAACTTTATATTTGTGAATAAAGAATTTACACTTTTGTCCTCCGAATGTAGCCTACTCCAAATTTCACCATGTCCCAAGAAATAGATGGAAAAATAGATAGCCTACTCTTTGTTTTATCCAATTACCTAGCCTACATCAGTTCAAAATGAAATAACCAAATTACAATGAAGAAATAAAGATTCGACAGTTTCTACATAATTATTACAGAGTTGACCAATGTTACAATCTGCATTAAATCTTAATCTCACAAATTTTTTAGCAGGATAAATATCATGCATCATTTTATAATCCACTTCTTTTGGAAGAAGAGGAAATAATAACAGATATTTGCATCTAAATTCCTTAACTGATTCTCTGTTTAGATGTTGAAAAATATAATGTCTTCTTATAGGACCAGAATAGCATTTCTGCACAATGTCTTATAAACTTATTAGTACATTTCTTGTCTACAAAACTTATTTTGCCTAATCTAAGATCCAAAAGCTTAGCAATGACAGAAAAGCAGTAGTGATAACCGAATGACTAAATTATGACAAAAATCCCCTTTAAGATTGTATACAATTTATTAGTTGCATTTTGATTTATTTTATGTTGTTAAATTATGTTTTTGTGTACGTGCGCGGGCGCCTGTAGGATCTGCATGGAGAGAAGCGGTCACGTGACGGAGTCTGCTGCTGGCTGAGTGAAGCGTGTTAGCAGGTAATAAAAAAAACAATTCTCTCTTTCAGACTCTAACTGGGCTTTATTTATCAAGTGTTGCGTGATTACTATTTTCATTGCTTTGACGTTCATCTGTTTTAATCCTTCGCTGCATGTTTTTCGAGGTTATGTTGTTTTTTGTATGGCTTTGTTTTGCCTCCTCAGTTTAGCTTATGCGGCTTTAGCTCTGCTGTGTGACCGTTTTCCTCAAACATCCCTTTTACAAGCCCGCATCACTATTAAACCAATTTTTCGTCCATTAAAAAGGTCATATTGATATACATCTTGGTGTTTAAATGCTCTCGAGGATTTAAATGTGATATACAAGGACGCCAGGCGGTTTAGCCAGCTAAGCTACAACAATTGAGGAGAGGAAATGACATTAGAGATCATGGACAAAGGAGAGCAGAGACTATGCGCTTATGCTCTTCACAGACTCTGTTTTTACACATTCATGGGGTTTAAAAAAAACACCATATGTAACTTGAATGTTTCCAAGCATCTCTAATGAATCTTTAAAGATAAACGAGGATGCTGACTCTGGTCCTGGATCTAAATTCTCTTTGTTTGAGCCATCACATATTTTGTTTCATTTAGTTACATTTATGAATGTAGTTTGTTTTGTAGGATGGAGAACATATTTATCGAAACTCAAAAGGGAAACAAAGTCGTTTGAGCATATGTTTTTAATTATGGTCATTTGTTTAAAGTTTTCTAATGTGATGGAGCCATCACGTATGTTTTGATTATGAATGTCTTGACATTTTTTTGTATATATATATATATATATATTTATTTATTTATTTTTTTTTTTTTTTTTGCAATAGTTTATAATTTTTCATTTTTATAATTTTATTAGTCTTTAAAACAAAAAAAAAGTTTTCTGTTTTAATGATAAACCTTTTTTTTTTTTAGATTATTGACAGTGGTTATTGGCCGATGTTTATACTCACTTGAAAAGTGGTTGTTTGCTTTTTTTTAAATTAAATCTCATAACTTTGCTATTTAATAATGCACATTTTCTGTGTTCAACATTTTGATGTATTTTTGGTAAATGCTGTCAGTTTTCTCATTTGCACAGTTAAATTGTTTAATGTAAATTGCTTCATCTTCACAATCATATGTGTTGTAGATGTTCTCTGGTTAGTCCGTTGAGCTCCCTGTTCATAATCAATGATAAAACTCATTGTAATTTTTATTTTTTGGTGTATTTCTCAGTCCACATCTCTAAGTGTGCTTTATATACACATTATCTGTAAATTCAAGGACACTTTGGGTGGTCTGCTGACCAAGAGAAAAGGCTTTGTTTTTCCATTTTGTAAGGATCTCAGAACTGTCCCCACATGAGACCATTGTCAGCTGGTCGAATCACTTTCATGGGTTGTTTTGCTTACTGTCATCATTAAATTGTTTGTGACCAGCAGCACTTGCACAGCCAGACTCGACCCAGTAAGGTCTTTATGATGTATATTGCAAGCTGGGAATTTTTGACAGATATTATCAGATGATCCTCCATACTTCAGAATCTTGTCGGGCGTCGTATTCATCGAAGGGTTAAACATGCATAATAAGATCTCTTCTAACAGCCAAGAAAAGCCCACTGTATTCATCACAAATGTTATGTGTTGCCTTGTCTTCTGTGCGAGCAACACTTGCTGATGTTTTAGTCTTCGTTTAGTTTCTTCACAAGTTGAGGATTTAATTTGGGGGAAAATCCAAGAAGGTTTTTTTAAAGCAGTAGTTCACCCAAAAATTGTAATTCTGTTTTTTATTCACTCCCATGTCATTCTAAACCTATTTGACTTTTTTTTTCTTTTTTTTTTTTGGAATACAAAAGCAGACATCTGCACTTTTACTTACAACGAAAGTGAATGGGGACAGTGGCTGTGTAGATCCAAAATTACCTTAAAAGAATCATTAAAAAACAGTTAATATCACTCATGCCCTATGTTACAAATCTTTCAAAGCCATATGGTTGCAATGCTTTGTGTGAGAAACAGACCAAATGTTAAATAATTTTTTGTTATTTAAACCCAATCGGTATCTGGGGGTGTTTGATTTTAGAGGTCGACCGATAGTGGATTTTGTCGCTACCGATAGCTAGGTTGGACCACACTGGCCGATACCGATTAATT
>NW_015537939.1:2170504-2177764 GCF_001515605.1 Sinocyclocheilus anshuiensis | reverse complement strand
TATATACACAAAGGCTATAGCATTAAAATTATATACATATGGATATTGTATGTATACTCTCACACTTTAACTGCTTCTATTCTTGAACACTTGATGATTATCTAATCAAAATAAAAGTGCAGCGCTGAGTCTAGGAGAACTCACCGGTATCACACACACTCCGGACGCGTCGCGTTCAACTCGAGCAGCGGTCTAAAACAGTTTATTTAATCACCAAACAGACACAAGTTTACTTCAAGAATGAACAATTTGGCATGGATGAGTTTGAAGTTCGGTGTTTAAAAAACGGAGCAAACGGAAAGAGAAAGCGCGACCTAGGTATAGCTCTATAAATGAAGCACACAGACTTTATCAGAGCCACAGAAAGACAAACGTTTTGCTGAAAATGCACAATACACAATTCATTATGTACATTAACAACGATTCGGGACCAATATAATGTAATTTAAAGGAAAACTATGTGAATGGCGCTCTGTGGCACGGCAGGATTTTCTGTCGGCTGCATTTAAATCCGCGTCTGAAGTTTCCTGCTCTGTTCAGCGTGCAGTATCACGTGTCTAAACAAATAGCATGTGCTGTCAGTGATTTCAACCACTAGAGGCCGCTCTCGCACTGTGTAATGACAGCAGACCCTTCTCAGCCGCTCCAGCAATGGACGCAACCTGGAAAACTATCGGCATGGATTTTTGTCGATAACCGATAGTTCCAGCAATCAACTATCGGTGCCGATTAATCGGCAAAACCGATACATCGGTCGACCTCTATTTGATTTGTTTTGAAACACTATTGATCTCATGATACCCGTATGCTCACAACACTGAACAAAGCCAAAAGAGAATTAAAATGTAAGTTTTTTAATTCTTACTTCTGACACATAGGACAAACAGTTAACAAAAATACTGTTCATTAAAATGCCAAATTTGGTATCTATCTATCTGTTAGAGGTGTAACGGTTTGGTTCGATACGACATGACACAGTGCCAATCTGTGCAGTCTTAATCTCTTTTGACAATATCTCTGGCTATCGTCGATACAAGATCATCGTCTTTCGACGCACCCCAGCAAGGGGAGTTTATCACAGGGCAGACAACACGTTGCCTGTTATGTCGTTTGTGTTGCCTTGTTGAGCACAGTGGCACTGAGAACATTATATTTCACACACTTTCAGCTCTTTTATTTTCTAAATGTAATAGGATTAGTACCGAACGGTGCAATACGAATACGTGTATCGTTACACCCCTACTTTCTATCTGTCTATCTGTCTGTCTGTCTATCTTTATTAACTTTATTAATAATAATTAAAAAAAAAAAAGCTCAAATATATGACCTTCTGGCTATATAATATTTGATGATAAATTAAATCTCGAATCTAAATGTTCATTTTGGGTGAACTATACACAATACATATTGTTGCATGTTTGTATTACGATTATTAGGGCTGTGTATTGGCAAGAATCTGGCGATACGTATCACGATACAGGGGTTGCGATATGATATGTATAGCGATACTGTAAGCAAGGCGATATATTGGGATATTTCTTATTTTAGGAATAGGATATATTTTTAGGAAAGCTGTCATTAAGAGCACACCACCATATGCTAACCTTAGCAATAAATAAATAAATAAAAATTATTTAACCAGAACACAGTGGGATCTGCATTTGCAATAATCAGTCCCTGTAACATTCAATGTTATTGAACCCCTTTTTGTGCAGTATGAGTCAAGGGGGGAAAATTAGTGCTTGCAGGATCCTTTAGTTAAATGTATATATAAAATGTATTTTATAAAAATATCATATATATTTTTAGACCCTGCTTTAAAAGTTTACAATTGTAACATACAATGGCATAACATTTTCATCTGAACAAAAGAATTACATCTGCTTAATATCAATGAAAAATAAAGTGCTTGCAGGATTCCTAAAGAAAACAAAACAGTTGTAAAACAATAAAATAAATACAGATGTTGCATTCTCAGAACCTTTCCACTTGGATTTCACAGGTTTTTCCAGTTTGTATTTATGTTCCGCATGGAAGCGTGGAGACCGCAACGCGAGCACCACCCCAACTGCACAAAATGCCTCCACCACGAGAGAAAGCTGCGCGTGTCGCGTGGCAACCCTACCGCCCGCTGCGCGAGGCTCTTCACACAGCATGCGGCAATCGGCGGAACCGAGGTGGCGCCCACGCCACAGTCCCGCAGTGGACGTTAAAAGCCCAAATGTCGCCACACTTCAGCTTTGTACACTGAAACGGGAACTGGAACAATTCTTTCATCCTCCATTACTAGCAGCGAACTATATTAACGCTAACATCAGTGGCGTGACCTAATGCTATTATTTTCTGTCACTGTTTAAGTTCAGAGATTAAGACTGCTATCTAGCGGTCGGGATATAAACTCAAAACGAAACAACTGCCATGAATCTTGTATGATTTTTTTTCCGTTTTTGAGAATCAATACAGTATCGCCAAACAAAATATCGTGATACTCACGTGTATCGATATTTTCTTACACCCCTAACGATTATATTGTGACATGATATAACCCCTCAGTTACTGAACATGACACGTATTGTTATTTGCCATCAATGTAAAAACTTGCGCTTTTAAATGTATGGTAATGAGATTTCAGGGCTCAACAATAAGAACTGTCTGATGTTTTTATTTTATTATTCACTGTTTACTTAAAGCTGCAGTCCGTAACTTTTTTTTGGTTAATATTTTATTACTCACGGTTTACTTAAAGCTGCAGTCCATAACTTTTTTTTGGTTAATATTTTATTACTCACTGTTTACTTAAAGCTGCAGTCCGTAACTTTTTTTTGGTTAATGCTTATTTGGGTCATATATTCCAAGACGTAGGCTAGAATCTGTGAGTGCAAAGTACAATATCCACACCGGTGCGGTGACTGACTGCCACACATGCTCCTCAAAACATTAGATTCATCCGCGCTGGAGCCATGCCGCCACACAACCCACGCAAGGAAGATAATTCCGCACACAGCTGCAATTGCAGGTTTTCAAACAGAGATGGTGACAAAGAGGCAAAACTTATGGACTGCAGCTTTAATTTAATAAATGTTTTATTAAATAATGCTTTATATTAGTTAGGCTAGTAGTTTTTGCAGTGTGAAATGTGAAGATTCATAGGTAACTAAAAGTTTAGCGTCATTACAACCTTATTTATTATAGCTAATACAAGTTTGCTGGGGTCAAAGTAACAATTTTTTATTTATATATTTATTTTTTGAGGCCAGTGGATATTTTGTTAGTGCAAGTAAAAATCTGAAACACTGGTTCGACTGGACAAATAGAAATAATCCTTAGTGTTGAGCCCTGGATTTGATAGTAAATATTAGCCGTTTACTCACACAGAGCTATTGTATGGCTTCAAAAGACCTGGAATATAGAGCATGAATCATTTTTTTCTAACTGGACAGGTTATATGGCATGATTACTAAGAAAAGAGTTAAAGACTGAAGATTATGCAGGTTTTGAAACGACTTGAGTCATCGATGACAGAATATTAATTTTAAGGTGAACTATCCCTTTGATATTTCCTTGTTTCAACATCTGAAGTTGTGAAAATGTGCTTTTCGTGGGTAATTAAAAGGTCACCAGCAGGACTAACAGAGACTGCCACCTTAAACAGAAAATTTGTGATATAAACATTGGATAGCAAAATAGCGAGATGTTTTGATCATCATTCAAACATTCCTATGGAGGACTATGTTGTCGTTTTGGATGCATGAGGAATGGCTATGTGATGTGAGCATTTTAGAAGGACACTTCAGGCTAGTTGTAAAGTGTTAGCAGACACCAGTGTGGTCTCGTAGCGTGGTCTTCATTTCAGCAGTGCTCTGATAAGCTTGATTGTTTTTTCTACAAGGGTTTCTGGCGGTCAGAGTATTGCTCAATCTCGCCCAACTGGGTTTAGGAGAAAGGAAATCCGATACGGCCCCAGTGTGTTTGCCTGACGCTGCGTGGGACCCTGAAGGGAAGATCTGCAGAAAACGTCAGCTAGCTCGCTTAAAGAAAACTCGTCTGGTGTCTGCAGATATTTGGACTAGAAACTAGGACATGGAAGCTGTTTCTGAATAATAACCACTTCCTGTTTTTGGCCTTGTTTTTCTTCCAGATTTTTTCTGTTTTGTACATACATTGTTTTGTATATACTGTATATGATGACCTCGGTGGGCATCGAACGAGCCCGGGGCACTCGGGACAAAGCGCTACCCACTACCACACAGACCACACAACCACAGAAACAGCTTCAGGTGAGTAAACAACAACATACGCCATGTTAGGAATAACATACATCCATGTTTTTTCTGCAGTACGCAGTATAATCATAATCTGCTGGGTGCTGTATATCAGAATGCAATAGGCTTGACTTGACCTTCCAGTTTCTTTAGGGGGAGTTTACATGAGACACTTTTGCATGAAAAACAGCTAGAGCATATTGCTGGGATGTTAAGCCTCACTTGTAAGTTGAACTGTTTTTAAAGGGTTCATCCAAAAATGAAAATTCTGTCATTAATTACTCACCCTCATGTCGTTTCAAACCCGAAAGACCTTCGTTCATCTTCGGAACACAAATTTAGATATTTTTGATGGAATCTGAGAGCTGTCTGACCCTGCATAGACAGCAATACAACTGAGATGTTCCCAAGTCCAGAAACGTAGCAAGGAGATCTGTAAAATAATCCATGTGACATCAGGGGTTCAACTGTAATTTTACCATGCTACAAGAATAATTTTTGTGCGCAAAAAAATAAAATAAAACGACTATTCAACAATTCGTCTCCACCCTGTAGCGCCATTTTGGAGAGTAGCCGCTGGACGTAAACAGTGTATGCTGTTCTATGTCAGCAAGCGTCACACGGATACGCTGTTTTCATTCAGATTAAATCACAACAATGTAGGAAACAGATCCGGCATGACGCAGCTGACACAGAACAGCATACGCATATCGTCCATCCCGACTGGTGCTCCAATTAAAAATAAAATAAAATGTAGGCATGTATGAAAATCTAGATGGACTAGTCTTCACTAATTGATTAGTAAATTACTGTTTGATTACACTACCAAAAGTTAACACATTTTTCACAAGCTTATTAATAAGATATTTACCTTATTTTTACAGTAACAGTCTACATTTTGTTTCTACATGAGATGTCTACATTTTTATTTCAGAGATAACTGGATTCTACTCGCTGAATAAAACATGCAGTGTATAAGGTCATGTGACAAAGTATCTAAAGACATTTATTGTTGCATAATGCATACTTTTATGTTTAACAAAGTGGAAAGCTGTATACAGTATATACTGTGCAGTAGGCTTGTAGCCAAACACATTTGCAGTGGACCATGTCTGCTTCAGCTTGTGTGTAATATGTCTTGGCCATGAATCTGGCTGCTCAATCAATTTCCTTTTATTTTTAATATTGATTCTTGTTCACTCATTCTGATGTTCATAACTTATGCTTCCAATTACAGGCTACAGCTGAACAGATCCGACTGTCCCAGATGATCTATGACAAGAACGATGCAGATTTTGAGGATAAAGTGAAACAGGTATGAGAAGCTCCTTTCATTCAGAGTAAAATGATGTTTAAAGGGATCATATGATGTTGCTAAAAATAACATTTTCACAACGAAACACACAGCGTCTTCACGACATGGCGGCAGCAACAATACTAAAGCGAGAATAAAAGTTACGCCTTCTTTCTTTGCGTGAACATTTGGGCGGCGTTATGCAAATCTTCCCACATCGTGACATAGACGTGGGGACGTGTTAGAACGAGCCGTTTTAGGTAGGCGTGGTTGACTTAACTTTTATAAAGAATATCTCTTTGAATTTGAGACTTTAGTCTTTGCAACTTTACAGATCTTCTTTATGCACCAAGAGCTTGTAACACTCCAAAGAGAAAGGAAAAATTGAAATCGCATCATATGACCCTTTTAACTCCTCTCTTAACCCTAACGGTGTCCATATTTGCTCACAGCTCATGGAGGTTACAGGGAAGAACCAAGACGATTGTATGGTTGCTCTTCACGACTGCAACGAGGATGTCAACAGAGCCATCAACTTCCTGCTTGAGGGAACTTCTGATTCGGTAAAAATCTTATTTATCAGATGCATATGTGGTCTAGACTACTTAGTAGGCACTAAAACTCATGATGAGTTTTTGAAAAATGGGAACTGGTTTTACTAATAATGTCGCTACTGTCAGCTGTTTTGTGGCAGGCCTTTAAAGGCAGAACAATGATTTGTCTAGCTGGGCTTTTTATTTTTCTGCATGTGTTTTGTTTCTTTCTTCTTTTTTTTTTAGCTAAATGATGAACATACCACAGTGCTTAATGTCCAGATTCATGTGTGATTGATGCTAATCTACTTCAGATAAAACATCTGTGATTGTTGTGGAGAAATTTGAGAGGCCCCTGCTTATAGACTAGGATTTGTTTGAATGATTTCTGGGAATGAAACTCTAAAATAGAAAGTGGGTCGCTTCTGTAGTGTTGATCAGAAGGTAATCCTGTGTCATAACAGACCTCTGCCTCCACCTCTGTGCCATAATACAAGCTCCTAAATGTCCTTCATCAGCAGTAATGATTCAACAACAACATGATAAGCAACCTTTTAAAAAAAATAAAAATCAGTTATGTAAAATGACACTGCATTGACATCTGGCATCTGCTGTGTGATTATCTTCTTTTAGTTTTTTTGTTCATTCTGACTACCACTAATTCATCTCTCGGTCGTCGTGCAGACCTCTTGGGAAACAGTGGGGAAAAAGAAAAGTCTTGGAAAGGATGCCACCTCCACAGAGAGTAAGGAAAACAAGGAGAACAGGGAGAAGAAAGAGCGGGAAAGCAGCAAGGGTCGTGGAGGAGCGAGCCGTCGTGGCAGAGGGACCAGTCGCAACCGGCAATGTGAGTGTGTTGGTGAGATTTCCTTGTTTACATAGCTCTTTTGTTTGTGTTCGGCAGCAATATTTAGACAATATTTTGGTCCGTTTGATTGTGTGCGAGTAGGTTTTAAATTTTAAAAGATTTATGTGGGATTTTATTTTATTATCTATAGAGATTTTATTATCTATATAGAAAAGAAACTACGTTTCATTTCAGGGGGAAGTTGTGGCCTAATGGTTAGAGAGTCAGACTCGTAACCCAAAGGTTGCGGGTTCGAGTCTTGTACCGGCAGGGATTGTAGGTGGGGGGAGTGAATGTACAGCGCTCTCTCCCACCTTCAGTACC
>NW_015537939.1:2158447-2169695 GCF_001515605.1 Sinocyclocheilus anshuiensis | reverse complement strand
ACGGTGTGTGTGTGTTCACTGCTGTGTGTGTGCACTTTGGATGGGTTAAATGCAGAGCACTAATTCCAAGTATATACTTGGCCACATGTCAAGTCACTTTCACTTTTTCACTTTCATAGCGAGGACGGAGGAGAATGGTGTGGACCCTGCTCCTGTTGAGAGAGGTGCTGACCGTGGCCGCAGGGGAAGAGGGAGAGGTGAGCCCGCACACAAAAAACATTTCCCACACGGTCTTTTGCGTCAGTTATGCTTATTAGGGATGTGCAACACTACATTTACAAAATCGATTAGCTGGGTTTTCTGTATTATGCCGAGTTCACACTGCACGATTTTCAAACTCGTCGAATTGCCGTTGTTTGATTGTGAATCGCCGACAGCTCCAGATATTTAGCATGCCAAATAATTTGCGGGCGTCGGCGTTTTCCTCAGATCGCGTCTTTGATAATTCACACTGTGTGATTGACACTCGCGTGAACGAGCACCGATTTGCCTCCGATTTCGGGCATTTGTCGGCGATTTCGCAAAACCTGTCGGCGAGTGAAAAATCGGGCTAAAATCGTGCAGTGTGAACTTGGCATTAGGGAAGCCCTGTATGATTAGACTCATGTCCACCAGACTCCAATCAGATGTCGTTTTTAGAGATTTATAGATATAGCTCTTTACTAGGGTGACTGGCATACATTCATCAAATAAATTTTAAGTCAAGTCACCTTTATTTATATAGCGCTTTTAACAATACAGATTGTGTCAAAGCAACTTTACAGTATTAAATAGGAAAATAGTGTGTCAATAATGCAAAATGACAATAGTAAACACTCAATTACATAAAATGACCATAGTCCTTAAAAACTCTGAGATAGAATTGTTACTCATAGCAGGTGATTTGAAGTTTCGAAAGCGGTGCTTTGATGTCTGTAGCAGTGGTGCTTTAAAGGGGATGAATTTCTCCGAGTGGGTTTTACCCCCCTAACAGCCTGACAGTTTTAGCAGCTATAGACTGTCAGCAGCCCATTAAATCCTTCTGTGAGAAGTTGCATCTCCCTTTTTGAAGTGGAATTTAAAAATCTAGCTGTTGGACATTTAGGATGTTTGACCATCCTGACTCATCCCTAGTGTTCATGAGTTTGTTTTTTGTTCAGTATCTGGAGGTAGAGGCAGAGGTCGGGCTCCGGTTACCAGCAGGTTTACAGCACAAGGGATGGGGTGAGTATCAGTCAAATTATATTTTAACCTAGAATATTCTCATTATCATACAGCAGCCACCTGAAATCCTGTCTTACACTCTGTGTATCCTCCTGCAGAACCTTTAACCCTGCAGACTACACCGCAGACAGCGGGACATCAAATGCACACACTGATGTCTGGGAGACGGGGGCCAATGACACTACAGGTGGGACAGGTAAGAGACCTCTATTGCACAGAACTTAATTCCCAATCTTTAGGCCCACTCTGATCTCTCTTTCTCTCTTTGACACGGTCTGTTCAGTGGCATGGCAGAACACTTCGGACGAGTGGGCAGCTGAAGACTGGAGTGAAGATGTGAGTGTGAGTCATGCGCTATAATTAACCTCCTGTGAATTATGGGATTTACAGAGCTTGAAATTAATAAGCCTGAAAAGACATAGTACAGTGCACAGCATAAATGAGTACACCCCCTCTGAAACTTAACAAATTCAGCAATTACTCTTTGCTTAGAAGACATGTTATGGTTTTGTAGAGATATAATATTCCAACAAGTCTGCTTGATCAGTTACCAAAGAAGAATGTTAAAATGATTCAAGAAAATAAAATTTTCTTATCAAAGTGATAAAATGATGTGTTGCAAAAATGAGTACACCCTCCTGAAAGTTACTAAATAAAACAAAAAAAATAAATAAATAAAATAAAATTCTGGTTGTCTTTATTTTAAGCTTTCATTTAGTGATGAGTGAGTTTTTGCTAGAAAAAGAGCAAGAGAAACACTATGAAAGTGTCTCAGAGCCGGCAACAGCTGTGAAAAGAGTGACACTTTATCTCACAGAGTATGACGCAGCCTGCAGAAGTGACATGCATGGTTGTTGTCACCACTAGAATTACCTACTGTAGCCAAAGCACAATAAACTCATTTAACCTCTTCCAAGGCCCATATTTACAAAATATAGACTTCTGGGAATCCATACTCTGGTCTCATGAGACCAATTCAATCATTTTGGATCTAACAGCATCCAAGATGTTCTGGTGTTGCTAGAGGAGGAGTACAGAGAGAAATAAGCAAAGAGTAATTGCTGAATTTGTTTTTAATCAGAGGGGGTGTACTCATTTATGCTGTGCACTGTATATGTGTTGTCCAGAAATATAAAGGTTAGCATGTAGACAATTGTGATGTTAAACATTTTTTAATTATTTTGTAGAAATTAATTTTGTAACATCTGTCTTTTTATCATTTTTGTGTGTTATATAAAACAGTTATATATTTAAAATTTTGTAAAATTCTTAAAATCTTAAAATTATTACATCATAAATGTATAATATAATTTAAACACTATATAAATATAATTATATAATTATTGTTATATATTGCTATTTCTATTTAATATTTATGTATTGCTTGTATAAATTTATATCTCTTTCATGATATCTCTCATCTCATATTTGTAGTAAAAAATATTTCACATTTTACTGCTGCAAAAATAAAAGTACTAACTGGCCCTATTTAATCTCCAAAGCTCTCGGAGACCAAAGTGTTCACTTCCTCTTGTGCACCTCCAACTGAGAACCACATCACACCTGGCCAAAGGTAATAAAGTCAGAACTGGGGCTCTCATTTCATTCCAATCTTGTGATGATTACCGCATTTGCATATAGCTTATGTTTCTTTCACTGACTATTTAGTGTATTTCGTTGTAGTCTGGATCTATCAACTCTGCTGCAGAAGCCTGTGGATCGTGAGGAGGTGGGAGGTCTGAAGGCCGTGGGCTCCTCTCGGGGGCTTGGCCACAGTCTAGTCTTCACCAACTCCCACCACCAGCCTGCTCGAAACGGAGGCACATCTGCTGGTTCCAACAGCTACACACACGCCACCCTGGTGAGACAATCCACAGGCCTGATTTATAGCATTTAGAAAACCGTTTTCCTAGAGGATGAATGGCAGTAACTAGTGAACCTATGTTAAAGGGATAGATCACCCAAAAATGAAAATTCTGTCAATTACTCACCCTCATGTCGTTCCAAACCTGTAAGACCTTCGTTCATCTTCGAAACACAAATTAAGATATTTTTGATGAATTCCGAGAGCTCTCTGTCCCTCACATAGACAGCAAGGATCCTAACACGATCAAGGTCCAAAACCGTATTAAGGACATCGTTAAATTAATCCATGTGACATCAGTGGTCCAACCGTAATTTTGCAAAGCTACGAGAATACTTTTTGTGCACAAAGAAAACCAAAATAACGACTTAATTCAACAATTCTTCTCCTCCGCGTCACCCTGGCGCCATTTTGGAGAGTATCACACACGTAAACAACGTATGCGACGTATGTACGCGGATACATTGTATACGTTCAGATCAAAGCGTGAACAACATATATTCATAAAATTATGGTTGAACCACTGATGTCACATGGATTATTTTTACGATGTCCTTACTACGTTTCTGGACCTTGATCGTGTTAGGATCTAGGGCTGTGCAATTAATCATATGCGATTGTCATGCGCATCTCGTCAGTAAAGCCGGTTCCGTGATTAGTAGTAAATCTCCATCACCTGCTTTCAGATGGAGTGGCATTTACTACACAGATTATTTGTTTTACTTTCTAGTTAGTTACTTTAAGAATAGTTGTATTGTGGTATATTGTTCAAATTAGGGGTGTGCGATATTGACAAAAAATTATATCTAGATATTTTATGGAATTTTATCGATAACGATAATTAGACAATATTTTGCTGAGTGTGTTATTGTGCTGTACCTTAAGGACTGCCGAAGATAGCTGACTCCTAATGTTTTTAATATTCTTCATATTCTGTGTGGTGGTCAGTTCATACTGATAGAATTTGTGATCATTCTAAATGCATTTTAATAGACTGAATCATGCAGTGAAAGAAAACACACTAAATGCGCACACGCACTAGTCTAGACTTGTCGCTCTGTAGGGATGTTTTGAATGGTTTTTGCAAAATACTCGATAATGTCAAATCGCACATCGTTAAAACAACAATTACGATATTATCGCAGACGATATATATCGCACACCCCTAGTTCAAATGCACTAGAGCTGGTAGAGGTGAGATCTGAATGGGTTCCCCCCCCTTTGTGTCTTTTTCCAGTCCTCTGTTTTGGGTTCTGGTTTTGGAGAGCTGGGTGGTCCAAAACTCGGGCAGACGGCTGGGCAGCAAATACTGGAACAGCTGAAGGGGCCTGGTCTTGGGCAGCTTACCTCCCAGCCCTCCAGCACAGGGACCAACTGCACCCCTGTAGGGGGGCTGGTGGGGACGGGGATGTCTGTCCCCTCCTCCTCCTCCTGGGACATCAAACCTCCTGGAACACAGAGCTCCGCTTCACTCCCCTCTCAATTCAGTCGTGAGTGTTACAAATGCTTTACTGAACCAGAAACACAAACTTGTTCAGTCTTGCAAACACATGGCTATGCATGAACACTTTTGATCTGTTCACACCAAAATCTGATGTTTCTACACAAATAACATGTACAAGCATCTTTTAAAACAATTGAAACTATTAATTCCAATGATCTTCACACTGCATCCATTTTTTTTTAATGTGATTGCCTTTTCTGAATTTTTTGCACTGTAGTGGAGTTTCAGATGCAGCCAGAGCCATCTTTGGTGCTAAGCCAACTCGCCCAGCGACAGCAAGGCTCCATGACCCACACAGGGCCTCTAGCCAGGCAGCCCAGCCCTCCCTCACTGAGTGCCCCTTCGCCCGCCCCAAGCACACTGGAAGCCTTTCCTAAAGCACCGGAACCTTCTCAGCACCGTGACGGGCCCTCGATGGCCCCCTCACAGGCAGCCGAATCTCAGGGCAGCAGCACACAGCAGCGGCAGATAAAGACTCAAAAGCGACGGATACCTCCCACTTCAAAGGTGACTAGAGATTAAAAAAGCATTGAGTTGGAAGGCTGGAATAAACATACATGAAATGGCCTTCGAAAGCCATTTTGCTTACATAATCTGGCTTATTTCTGGGTTCAGTTTTCAAGCATAAAGAGTGTAGGGTGGGGCTTGATTTTATCCATCTGGAATTTATTGAATTGTGAAAAGTGGGTGTTACCAGAATAGAGGCGAGAGCAAGTTACAAAGACAATGCACAGAAAATGCACAGATTAATTGCTTTGACATGTTTATATTTTTTTGCCATTATAGGGCCTTTCGCACCGCTTTAGTTCCAGAACTAAATGGACAGTACTAAAGTATTGGGACGATTTTGCGTGAACTATTTCCCAGTACTATTTAAAGGGTTGCATTCGCACCGACAGTGTGTACTAGGAACCGGTCGACAGCGACGTCATTTGTGCGCGGCGTTCAACAACGGAAACAAAGAAAAACAACATTAACAACAGGAGGATGGAGGACGCTGTGATCGGAGCTGTGTTTTTGTTGTGTCTCGCGGGTTTCACAATAATGGACATGGAATGTCGACGTATACGTAAAGCGATTGAAAGAACGGAAAGGAGGACTAAGAATCTCCAACGACAACTGGCAGTGCTACATTTGCTACAAGTGCCTTCACTTCAGCATCCGTCCATCTATCGCTGTTCTCCATACTTCCGAAATAAGTTGACAATGTTTACAGTATGTTTACACGGCATTTTAAATCATGGCGTGTGAGGGTGTTTTCGTACGCGTTTGGCCAATCAGTGTCTACTTACGTCACGATTAGTACCAGTTGTGCTGGTTAGACCCTGCTCCGGAGTAGGAGCTAATTTGGTTCTCGAAAAAGGCAGTCCGGTACTAAAATCGCTCCCAGTTCCGGCGGTGCGAAAACGCCAAAAAGTGGGTAGTTCCACAATTAGTTCTGGTACTATGAAAAGGTTCCTGCGGTGCGAAAGGCCCTTATGTTATGTTTCTGGCTTGCATTAATTATTAATTGAAAGTCAGTATCACAAAATGTTTAAATGGTCTTTTAATTGAAAAAAAAAAAAGACAACTAACCACAAACTTTTAATATGCGTATATTTGTACATATCCAGATTCCCGCGTCTGCTGTAGAGATGCCCGGCTCAGCAGATGTGTCCAGTCTAAATGTGCAGTTTGGTGCCCTGGACTTTGGTTCAGAATCTGCCCTGCCGGACTTCGGCCAGTCGGAGAACTGCACCAGTGAACCCATAAGGGAGGCTGCTGTGGTTCTTCAGTCACAGAGCAGCCTTTACTCTAAACCAATCAGGTCAGTCAGTGGGAGAAATGGAAGCACTGAGGACAAAATAGTCTTGCTGATGTTTTTTTTTTTCTTTGAGCAGTGGACTTCATGTATTGATGATTTTCCTTAATCTCTCAACGCATGTCTTTCAAACCAATGTTCTCTCTTTAGCTATAAAATCTCTCCATTTTGCATGCTAATACGTTTCCCATGATCTCCTCTGCAGTGAATCTCTGACCAGTCCGGTCCCTTTGCTGCTGCCTCTGGCCTCTTCTGACAGTATCTACCCCTCTCCCTCGGTACCTCTCCCCATCCTCGCCCCCTCCCACACCACCCCCAGCTCGGCCGCAGCCCCCTCGTCCTCTTCATCCTCCTCTTCCTCCTCCGCTGCATCATCGGCGGGTAACAGCTTTGACTGCGGTGTCGCTCCTCACTCAAGATTGACCTTCTCTCAGAGCAAGGAGCCTTCTGGACCTGTGACAGTGAGTACAGACAGAGAAACTATAGTTTTAGATGTTTTACAGCTACAGAGCTGTGAAAATGTAAAGTTGATTTCTCAGTTAAAGGTTTACATCAACCAAAAATGAAATTTTTCACAATTTACACTACTGTGGAAAGGTTTGGGGTTCTGAAAGATTTTATTTTATTTTAGATTGTATTTTTTTTTATATATAAATGAATACTTTTATTCAGCAAGAATGCATCAAATTGTTCAAATTTTCAAATGTTCTTTTCACATTTTCTACAAAAATATTAAGCAGCACAACTGTTTTCTGTTTTCTAAAAAAATCTTTAGAACCAAGTCAGCATATTAGAATGATGTCTGAAGGATCATGTGACACTGAAGACTGGAGTAATGGCTTCTGAAAATTCAGATTTGCCATCCCAGGAATAAATTACATTTTAAAATACTTTAAAACAGAAATCAGTTCTAAATTGTTGTAACAATTTCACAATATTACTGTATGTTTGATCAAGTAAATACAGCCTTTTGTGAAGGTACTCTCATGTTGTTTCTTTAGTGCACAGTACTGTTGTACATCAAGGAGGTTATGCTGCCTATATTGATTCAATACACTTTGTTTGCATCTCTCACAGAACGGTTTCAATGGTGCGAGGACCTCTGCTGCTTTAGACAGTAAGTCAAACTCCTAATTTTTACCCTTCTTTCTGTGTCATATGCATTCAAGATGTATTTGCTTTATTTTTGTAATATATGACATTTATGCCTTCTCCATCAGCCACATCGAGTTCCTCCACTCCAAAACAAGAGTCTCCCTCTCTGGCCAGCAGCACAAGTGTTGCCCCTTCTGCCCCATCCTCACTGTTGCCCCCTTCTGTTACACCACACAGCTCTGCTCTGCCCAGCCTGGTATCTGAGCTGTCCTCTGCCAGCTTACCTCCCCTCAGCAGGTGAGCGAGATGCTTATTTGTACCTTTTCTTTGTATTACACAGTTCTTTTCCTCAAATGTTAAGTGGGATACTTATATCTGTGACACTGCCTGTTTTTCCTGTAGTCATGTGAGCAGTGGCCATTCCTCTGTGTCGGCACTTTGCACCACATCTTCACTTACAGTGAGTTCTGTAGGATGCACACACACAGACACGAACACGCGCACACTCTCTCTTCACCACCTCCGTCTGTATTTGTCCTCAGTATACCAGTGTGGACAGCGTGAACTCTCTCGCCCCCTCATCGATGGCGTTTTCCTTGCCGCCTGTGTCTGCTCTGCCCAGCAGCAATGTTAGCAGCTCAGCGAGTGGCAGCAACAGTCTGCACGGGTCTGGAGGTTTGGGTCACGGCACCAATGGTAGCACACCTTCTGGTGTCAGGACTGTCCCGCTACTGTCTTCCTCCAGCGGTGAGAGAGAGCACACATCAGTGTTGTCACATCACCTTAATCATAACCAAGCATCACAGTACCATGTAGTATCATAATACCATTCATATCATTTAGATGCGTTTCCTTATAGTAGGGCTGGTTTGTGGGTGTTCTGCTATGGCTTTAATTCCTAATTCATTTGTTTCTTCAGAGCTTGCAAACATCACATTTGCATTTTTTTTTTTAATATATGTATGTATACACTACCATTAAAAAGTTAGGAGTCTTTTATGCTCAACAAGGCTGCATAAACCAGTAACATTGTGTAATATTAGTACAATTTAAAATAACTAGTGGTCGACCGATATGGGTTTTTTGACAGCCAATACTGATGCCGATATCTTGAAAAGCAGGGTGGCTGATATAAAGCTGATATAATTGTATTTATTTTCATTCATATTTAAGAAATTTGAAATCATTTGAAAATGGATTAAAAAATAAACGTGTAAAATAAACATACTTATACTCTAGAAGACAAAGTATTTTTCACAAATAAATAAATATTTAATAAAAATATAATTAAAAAGGAAGTAAACACTGTAACCAAATAAAGCCAAGGTAACACTCATTTTACATACAGCACACAGTGAAAATTACAAGAATATGACAGTGGGCAAATGCATAAAGTGCAGCATAATTTGAAATCAGTCACGAGTTTAAAGTTTGTCGATCACACGTCTCCAGTGAAGCTGATCTCTCCTCCTGTCCGTATTCAATTCGCACGGACCATAGGACCGACTGTTACAGAACACGCAATCATGCAGGTCACATGCACACTTCACAAGATCTCAACTAGATTCGACTAAGTCTGCAAGGTTTGTGAAATTAAATGTTCATTAGTCATTCAAAGATTTGTTTAAATTATATAAATGCGTATTTGCGGAATGCTGACGGCAAACGAGAAAGTATTATAATGTTTGCCTTTAATAATAATTAATTTTTTACTAAAAAAAATTAGTAAATAGTTCAAAAGAGTAGCATTTATTTCAAAGAGACATTTTTGTTAATATTATAGATGTCTTATCTGTTACTTTTGATAAAATTAATGCATCCTCCTGAATAAAAGTATTAATTTCTTTAAAAAAAAACTTTTGAATCATACTTTAAACTTAAGTTTATTGCATACATATAATTTGAAGTACAGCTTTGATGCAATAGTACATTTACATTGGGTGTATTTTATTTTACATTTAAAATAGTAGTAAGTAACAGTACCACATTTTGAAAAATATAAAAACCAGGATGCTAAAATAGTACTGCAATATTATTCATCAAACATATAGACATTTGTAAACAAATGGACAGAATTCTGTAATGATTCTCTCACAGTGACTTGTTGCAGGCATGTATATAAACAACAAAAAAAGGTGTTTATAATTTTCATATTTGCTTCCAATCTTATCATTAGCTCCTGCGTCTATTTGAGTTGAGGGGGAAATCTGCTATTCTTTATTCTCCAAAAACTCTTCCCTGTCTGTGTGCAGGTAAAGTTCCTCCTAATCTCTCTCAGGGGGTTCCTCCACTGCTGCCTAACCAGTACATCATGGGACCCGGAGGTCTGCTGCCTGCCTATCCGGTAAGCACCCTCATCCTCTTAAATCAAAACAGATCAGCTTTCAGTCCTCTGTGAAGTATTGAAGTGTATGTGGAATTTCAGGATTTTTGTGTGTTTGTTTGTTTTGGGTTGGGTGATTTCATGGTGTTGCTTTTATGCGCTCTTGTATAGTGGTGTGTTATTGTGTGTGTGTGACTTGTAAAGAGTGTTTTTGATGTGTATTTCTTTATGTGATGAAGCATAAGCATTAAATCTGTGAATACTGAAATACTGCATATTGATTTCAGTAACATTTATAGTCTGTGAAGTGCTGAAAGTTCTCCTTTGTGTTGTACAGCAGATTTATGGCTATGAAGACCTCCACATGCTCCAGTCCAGACTACCAATGGTGAGTCTGAGCCCATCAAATTCTCTTTAGCGCTGCTGCTGAGCTTGTTTTTTCTTGATTATTAGTTGGCTGACATTGAGAGCAGAATGGCAGATATAGATCTATGATATGAGACATAACTAGGGCTGGGTATTTGATACTCGATGGTATCGAGGCAATTCGGTCGGTGCCTAAAAAGTATCGAACTCGATACCCAGCCCTAGACATAACTGCTGATATTCACACATATACAAGGCTGTTGGTAGGAAACATTCTGAATGGGAGAGCTAATATCTGGTAATGGGCCAAGCATGTGCAGTTATCAGCTCAAAAAGCCCAAAGACTAATCGGCCTGACCCAAGCTTGTTGCTATTATTATGTAATCGCCTGATTATGGTTATTTGGTTATGAGCATTTGAGACAATATGACTATTCTAGATTCCAGTCAATTTAAAATGGCCACCCAAATAAAAATAGAGAATATAAGCAAATAATATAAAAATGCAGAAATCAAAGCTCTTCCTTTGTGTAAAATAATTGTAAAAATGATTAAAATCTAGTTTAAAGTGAAGAATTTAGGACTTTAGAATATCTTGTGGTTGCAAAATTAATAGCATTTGTATATGTATGTGTATATAATTCATGCAGTGTAATTATAATAACATTAATATCAATAATACAGGGTTCCCACGCTACTTGAATTTCAGACATATGGATTCAAGGCCTGGAAAGTACTTGAAAACAAACATAGGTCCTTGAAAGTGCTTGAATTAAATTTGAAATAAATTTTGTTTATGCAGGGATTAAAGTTTTCCATCGCTATGACGGATTTCCGTCAATTGGAAAAAAAATTAGGGGACAAGAAACATGTAGTCCATTGTTGTTGTTGTTCTGCCGGCACATCAAAAATCATCCCCGCCACGGCTGCAGCTTCTCAGTGACAACATAACGCCGCTTGCATCATTCACAGTCGGGTTATTAGCAGAGAACACAGAGCAGGACTTGAATTTCAGGCGCAGGATTGCGGCTATTAAAGGGGTCATATGATGCTTTTTTAAAGATCATTATTTTGTGTATTTGGTGTAACAGAA
>NW_015537939.1:2157372-2158276 GCF_001515605.1 Sinocyclocheilus anshuiensis | reverse complement strand
ATTATATTGTTTTAAATAGAAATTTTAAAAAGCTTATAAACATACATTTTTGAATTTGACATAGATGAAAAAGATGCCGTTACAAAGGTAAAAAGAAAATACCCCTGTAAGCCACTTTGAGTCAAATGTCACCTCGTATTAGGAAGGCTAATTTTTGAGGAAACATTTTCAGTCAAAAGATTTATTTATTTTTTGCTTTAACCCCTGTTTATGGCGCTATTTAAAAAATTGTCCTATATGTTCTGTCAAAGACAAAACGAAATGGCACTAATGATTGGGGGTGGAGATGGAGTAGCCGAAAAAAACTTAGCGTGTGTGTTGATGCGCAGCCTATGCCATTACAAAGGTAAAAAGAAAATACCCCTGTAAGTCACTTTGAGTCAAATGTCACCTCATATTAGGTGTAAATATTTTTTTATTATTGATTATTGATTTTTTATTATTTTAAATTAGGAGGACAAGCGCTCCTAATTACAAGAAGAAGAAAAAATGCTTTTAAACTGTGTGTGTGACAGGTATGGCTGTGGAATGGTTTTTGGCTGAGGAAACATTTTCAGTCAAAAGATTTATTTATTTTTTGCTTTAACCCCTGTTTATGGCGCTATTTAAAAAATTGTCCTATATGTTCTGTCAAAGACAAAACGAAATGGCACTAATGATTGGGGGTGGAGATGGAGTAGCCGAAAAAAACTTAGCGTGTGTGTTGATGCGCAGCCTAGAGCCTTGGAGACAGTTTTTTTAAGCCCGCTCCCGCTGAATTTCTGACCATTACCGCCCACTCCCACAACGTGTGTGTCACGCTCCCGCAAACATTCTTATTGTATATATTGCTTCAACGAAAATAGTTCCAAATATAGTAACAGCTGAGCCGCTGCGCATCTCTAAAAGCAAACACAGCCGAGTT
>NW_015537939.1:2149727-2157320 GCF_001515605.1 Sinocyclocheilus anshuiensis | reverse complement strand
AGGAGATTTACTAAAAATGAACTCCCAAAACTTACTGCAACATGGAGCTAAGGAGAAAATGTAGAACTTGAACAATTGGAAAAACAGTTTAGTGAAAAGCGTTTACAGTTTAAAAATAAATAGAAAGTCCTATTTTTTTATTTCTTTATATATTTTTTTGCAGATTTGCACATGTACAAGGTTTAAAATGCTCATGAAATATTTTTTAAAAATACTGACGTTTTGAGCAGCTGCATGTTTGAGCTGCATTCCTCTAGGTCAAAGATGAAAAAATGGGATTTACAATAAAGTAATTTACAAAATTATTTTGACTTGAGTTTATTTATCAATGAGTAACGTCTCTTTATTTTTAATGTTAACAGGTTTTACCATGTTATTACAACCACTTTTTTATTAATTTAAAAATGTAGAAATTCTTTCAAATTTAAATCTCGTACAAGAACTACAGCAAAAATCAGTTTGATGCATATTTTATCAATATTTTAGAAATAGATTTTTTTTTTTAATCACCAGTACTGACTTCAATGAATTTCATTAAATTCCTTTGAACACAACTGCTCAAAACAGTCTAAATTTATGAAACCTACACATTCAAAACATTATTACTCTGAAATTTTTAATGTAAATGTTAAGTGTAACTGAAATGTTAAGTGCTGTAAGGTCTTTCATGACACTACATATTCTGGGGTGTGAATTTGATAGGTGCTTGATATAAAATAAATGGTGCTTTAAAAAGTCCTTGAATCTGGTGTTCATGAAAGATTGGGAACCCTGATAATATAATACATTAATATTATAATATACAGACAGAAAATCTGTAATTTATTATAATAAAACTAATTATATTACTACAATATTCAAGCTTTCATGGAAACTGGACTTGTGACATTTAAAGTGGGCAAAAAATAGAAATATTTAAAATTTTCAATAAAATGAAATCTATCCTGTTGTATTTGTGCTCATGACCCTAAAGAAAATCATACAGACCTAATTTTTCAAGTTCATTGTCAATAAATGGCTGTGCATGTGTAATAAATTTACTTTAAATAACATGAACAAAAAGAAAACTGCATCGTTAAGCACAATCATTTGTATGACAGTTAATGGACAGCCCTAGTCTGGCCAAATGTTCACTCTGCAGTCTTTTTCTGATCCGTGCAGGATTACTATGGAATCACATTCCCAGGGCCAACTGCTACGCTGTCCGGCAGAGATGGGAGCCTCGCCAGTAACCCTTACTCAGGTACAACATTTGCTTATTAATGGTTTGTAAACTTTGATTCATAATGATGAACATGACATCAGTATAGACAAAAGGAGAAATAAAAATGTGTATTTTTCTCCATTAAGGTGATGTCACAAAGTTTGGCAGAGATGAATCCACCTCACCAGCGCCCTCTACCAGCCTGTCTGCTCACGCCTCACAGACGGCGCAGCCTCCACAGGCTCAGAGCCAAGGACAGAACCAGCCCCAGCCGCAAGGCCACCACAACACGCAACAACCCTTCCTAAACCCAGCCCTGCCCCCTGGATACAGCTACACTGGCCTTCCCTACTACCCCGGTGTGCCCAGCGCGTTCCAGTACGGCCCTACCATATTCGTGCCCCCTGCTTCAGCCAAGCAGCACGGCATGGGACTGAGCAATCCAACTCCATTCCAGCAGCCCAGTGGCTACGGTCAACACGCCTTTAGCTCAGGTTTGTGAAGATTAAACACAAATACAAATTCTCATGCATACTTTGTGCTCTTGAGTATTAAAGTTTTTTTTATATATTTTAAGGGTACGATGACCTGACACAAGGCCCACCAGGAACTGAGTACAGCAAAGGTTACAGTAACTCTTCTCAAACACAGGCCAAATCTGCTGCCTCCGGCCCAGGGAAAGGTATAAATATACTTGCACTTCACATTTTGTTTTTTTCTTATGTATAAATGTGTTCTGTCTACTAAATTAAAATAAATGATCCATTACTTTGTGTCCCAGGTGTCTCTGTGACATCTAGCAATTCTGGGGTGCCAGACATCAGTGGAACTGTTTACAATAAAACGCAGGTACCTACATTTATTTATGTAATTATGTTTTAAATATTTAATATTTACCATTTATATATGTATACATATATTGCATAATATATCATTTATATATAGAATGTATATAGAATACTATTGTTGTTGCTTTTTACACAATTAATCATTTTAATTGATGTTAATTTTAATGATGTATTTATTTAATGCAACTTTTTTTTGTTTTTTCTTCAGCCGTTCGATAAGCAGGGTTTCCATGCTGGCACACCTCCTCCTTTCAATCTCCCCTCGGCTCTGGGCGGCACAGGACCTTTGACCCCTGGTGCCGCCCCTGGTTATGCTCCTGCTCCATTCCTTCACATTCTGCCGGCCCACCAGCAGCCCCATTCACAGCTGCTCCATCATCACCTCACCCAGGACGGACAGGTCAGTCCCTGTCTATTTTTAAGGCCTATTCACACCTCATAGTCTGTATGTTGAAATTGAAATAATGCATGCTTAATGGTGTTAAGCCGCAACACCGGTATGTCACTTGCCCACCGCGGCACCGTCCCCCATCGTTTATTATTTTTTATAGTAATAAAAATCATTTATTTCAGTTAGAGAACAGACACTACAATTAAAAACTGAATGCGGCTGTTCAATGCAGCGTGCTGAAAGACAGTGGCATCACAGATCAGATTTCATTTATCACGTAAGGAGAAGCTGACAAGAGTGAGGTGAGACAGACAAGATGATGGCAGAATAGTTTCAAAACGACATGCAAAAGCACCTGTTTTAAAAATATTTTGGATTTTGAAAAGCCTGTTGACTTCTGCCATTTATCTAAGGTGATATTTGAAGTTTTTTTTTTTTTAAACATTCGTTTCTTATTTATTTGGTTCCACAGTGTTTACTGATTTTTATTTATTTAAACTGTATTTTTTTTTTAATTTTACATCAAGTATGCCGTGTCTCCAAGCTTTCTTATTTATTTTGCTAATAAATGTACGTTTCTTATTTATTTGGTTCCACAATGTTTACTGATCTTCAGTTTTGTATAGACTACCTAAACTTTGTGTAAGGTATTTGTTATTTTATATTAGGCATATAGCACTGTGTATTTTTATTCATTTTGTTAATAAAATTTCTATGTTCACATGGTATTTTGTTGTTGCTTGAATTGAATTCAAGCAATTGAATCTGAATTGCCGTTAATTTGAAAGCGAACGTAAAATGCGCACGGTGCTTTTAAGCTATTTTAAAGCGAAGGAAAGTGAGGAAAAGAGGGCAAACTCAAATGAACTAAAAACAACTGCTTGACGCCGAATTGCCGCTAATTTGAAAGTGAAAGTAACATGCGCACGACGCTTTTACAAGCTATTTAAAATGGACGGAAAGTGAGGAAAAGATGGAAAACTACAAAACCCCCCACGGCGATACCGGTATTACCGGTGTTGTCACACATCGATTAACCAGTGCGAAAATTTCCTCGCTGTCACACCCCTACTTTATACAGAGGCTGAGTACCAGAAAGCAACGAACTTAGAAAATGTAAAATATTTTATAATTTTAATGTCATTTCAGTCACAGTGAACACAACTTCACTGTCTTTAAGTATTATAATGCTGTTAATATGAATGCAAACACAAACGTTGCTAAAATGGCAAGAGTTCACACTTGTAAGCTCAGCTGTCTGGTGTGTTTTGTTCACGTAGGGTGGGCCAAGCCAGAGAAGCCAGTCCAGCACCATGCAGCAGAAGACCCAGGTCAACAAGTCCAACTATGGCAGCTCCCCTTACTGGGGCAACTGAGCGCAGTCCACAGCGCAGGTGCCGTCCCGCACCCAATGACACGCCAATCAGAGCAGAGGGACGCCCGTACACACTACCATCATCCCCATCCTCCTCTCACGTTCTCATCTCCCCTTTTCAAAGTTTTGGCTGTTGTATGTAAAGTATATTTATGTATGTATTTATACAGTATATATGTATTGGTAGGATATGAAATGTGGTTTTTCTGCATTTTATTTTTGAAGGAAGTTTTTCTTTTTCTTTTTTTTTTTTCATTGCTAACTGGCTAAGAGGATATGATGACAGAGAAGTGATGAGAACATAACAGAAGGGTGAATATACTTGAAGCAGAGCAAGCATCATGATTCGAACATGGGAGTTTTTATTTGTATACATAACCCTAATAATGTATGTACATTACTGCTAAGCTTGATCACTTGATGAAGCCTTTTTTTTACTTTTGTATTTTGCTCCTCTTCCACCCCCTTCACCTGTGAATTTTTTTTCTATTGAGGGGGAATTTAATTTCAATGCTTAATTTTGTTCCCTCTGCCCTTCATTTGTGACCCCGTCCCTTTCCCCCAAACCACCACCAAATTGGCTAAACGGTAGCATTTTAGATCAGATTTCATTTTAACATTGGTTTTACCCTTGTCAAAATAAAACTGTCCAGTTTACTGTTTCAGCTTGATTATTCATGCGCACAGTGTTTGCACACAAGCAGTAACATTGTTACAGCATTGTTCTTTTGAACGTTCTATTTGTCGAAAAAATCCAATAAAAAGTATCAGGGTTTCCACAAAAATATTAACTGTTTCAAAACTGATGATGTTTTTTTTCTTGACCAGCAAATCATATTCTAATTGAGCATATTAGAATGATTTCTGAAGGATCATGTGACTCTGAAGACTGGAGGAATGGCTGCTGAAAAGTCAGCTTTGCCATCACAGAAATAAATTACGTCTTTATATATTAAAATAGACAACCTTTATATTTATTTCTAGTAATATTCGACAGTATTACTGTTTTACCAGGCAGGTGCATGAATAGATCCCACTTGGTACTTTTTTTTTATTTTAGTTATTTAAATGTGGCCCCTCCCCCTATTAGACATCGTCTATTGAGGGGGAATTTAATTTCAATGCTTAATTTTGTTCCCTCTGCCCTTCATTTGTGACCCCGTCCCTTTCCCCCAAACCACCACCAAATTGGCTAAACGGTAGCATTTTAGATCAGATTTCATTTTAACATTGGTTTTACCCTTGTCAAAATAAAACTGTCCAGTTTACTGTTTCAGCTTGATTATTCATGCGCACAGTGTTTGCACACAAGCAGTAACATTGTTACAGCATTGTTCTTTTGAACGTTCTATTTGTCGAAAAAATCCAATAAAAAGTATCAGGGTTTCCACAAAAATATTAACTGTTTCAAAACTGATGATGTTTTTTTTCTTGACCAGCAAATCATATTCTAATTGAGCATATTAGAATGATTTCTGAAGGATCATGTGACTCTGAAGACTGGAGGAATGGCTGCTGAAAAGTCAGCTTTGCCATCACAGAAATAAATTACGTCTTTATATATTAAAATAGACAACCTTTATATTTATTTCTAGTAATATTCGACAGTATTACTGTTTTACCAGGCAGGTGCATGAATAGATCCCACTTGGTACTTTTTTTTATTTTAGTTATTTAAATGTGGCCCCTCCCCCTATTAGACATCGCTTGTCAATCAATCACAGGCACTAAAGTTAATGGAGCGCAAGCAGTCCGTAGCAGCGTCCACCTATCTCCCAACTTCCTTCATTGTTGAGGTAACGATATTGTTTCTAAGCTTCGACGTCACAGGTGTGAAATTAAACCACAATTATAACATCTCAACCTGTTTTTATACAGTCTATGATCTCAACACAACCCAACTTGCCCCCATTAAACTTAAAATTAACATCAAGAAAGCTAGTCGTGCTATCAAACTGAATCAAATACCCCCAGAATTCAAGATATGAATTGGCCCTGTATGCGTTCTGGCTTTTTTATAACATAATATAGTTAAGCAGTATCACAGGAGCAAGAGCGGTTTTCTCGAATATCAGCACGATAGTAAGTTTATTTAACTGTTTTATAAAATATCTCAGTAATATTAAAACATATAAATATCATTTTTATTACATATGTCAAAAATATCTGTTGTATATTAATATCACAGTAAGTCAACTTTGAATGTTTTTGTTCTTTTATCATCAATGAAAATAGTTCCAAAGCAGAAGAGTCGTGCTTCCAAGAAACACAGCTGTGTAGTTCGAGTGAATCTACCTTTTTCAACGAATCAAGTTTTTGATCAAAAGCGATTCAATGACCCATTCATCAAGTCTCGCGTGCTTCGTTTAAAACGAATCGGCCGGTTTGAACAAATCAGTTATGAAGGATTCAATGTCTTATTTCTTAAACGAATTTGATTAAAGAATTAAACACGAAAGATTACATTTAGTGTTATAAAAATACCCCAGGATAATACATTTATATATAAAAAGTGAATGATAAAGACCATTGCCTTGTATTTGTCAAGCATCAAGAATATCTGCTTGTTAGTGTTCCTTATGTCATGTTTGCCACTGCAATAACTTATGTACAACCCTATTGTAATGTGAAAAAAAAATTGTTACCAGAATCTTCTAATAATAATTGAATACAGATCAAGTAGAATTGAATATGAATTTATTGAAAGGCCAATTATTTATGCATTTTCTAATACGATTCAGAGTAACTAGAGTACTTGGACACCACATGCATGATATCAGTTCACAATTACCATCATGGCAATTTAGAAGTATAAAAATATGCGTAACTACAAACAGCTTAGACATTGCCATGAATAACCAAACTAGCACTCAAGTGAAACAATTTCATCAATTGGAAGCATTAAGGTAAATTTAGATGACAAGCTTTAGTCTTTTCATTGATGTCAAAGGGCTGTCATTTTATTAGAGCAAGGCACATAAATGAACCATGTTTCAGAAAGGTGCTTTGAGAATGACAGGAAATAAAAGCAAGATTGTATGAAAGAAACAAAACACGTGACAGCTCTCAATGCATTGCTTTTCTTGCACTCGGCTCACAAACATCTTGACCACAAGTCCAACACTTAGAATTGAAACTAAAAATAAAACTGTACAGAGTTCATAAGTTCATTGAGAAGGAATGAGTTTATTCATCCTCCTCAGTCTTTTTTTTCTTCTTTTTCTTTTTCTTCTCTGCCTGTATAGCATCAGCCTCCTCAGTCACCTCAGGCTCCGCCTCCACAGCGTTAATCTTCCTCTTCTTTTTCTTCTTGGAAGGTGTGGCCTCATCAACACAGTTCGTCAAGACCTCCTCGTCCTCCTCAGCAGCCTGCTTCTTTTTATTTTTCTTCTTTATGATGTCCCCGTTTTCCTGAAGAACAGAGGAAACCATCAACACCATGTATGAAATATCAAACAAACGTTAACATACTCCGAGATGATCATGTCCTGCTCACTTCAGTGATCAAACCCACAGAGTCGGGCCTGTCAATGGTCGGAGGAGCTTTGCTTTAGCATGACACATATAAGACGGGTCCACAAGAAGGTTCCGCCTCCAGTATAGTCATGCTACTTGTGCTAAAATGGGGGTTTCCAGATGCCACAAAAATAACAATTTTTTAAAAATTAAAAGGCAGCTATATATTTGTGTAAAGAGCCAATGTATACTGGAAAAAAATAAAATAAAAATTGTATTTTTGTTACAAAATTTAGGTTGTCTAGTTTCCCCCCCCCCC
>NW_015537939.1:2147601-2149403 GCF_001515605.1 Sinocyclocheilus anshuiensis | reverse complement strand
TCTTAGTACACGATGTAACTACAGAAGAGTCAAGTTTTAAATAGGAAAAATATAGAAACTCTTTGGTCATTTGAGTGAGATGCTAACGGTCTAATCAGATTCAATGATCTATGCTAAGCTACAGCTAAAAGTGCTACCGCCAGACCCGGAGATCGGCTGAATGGATTCGAAAACAGTAAAACTCAACTGTTTAACTCTAGGGGAGTTGGAAAATGAGCCTATTTTCAAAAAGTAGTGGAGTGTTCCTTTAAATAATTAATTTGATTAAAACATTTTTTAAATTAAATACAATTTAAAATAATTTGCTTTAAATAAAAATGGTTTAAATTTTAAGAAATTCAATATTCGAAACCAGGTTGAAACCCCTGTGCTAAACACCACAGATGAAGTGTTACTCACATGTACCTCAGCCTCGCCGTTGGCTTTTTCCTCTTCATCTCCTTCAGCTGTGGAGAGTGCTTCTAGTTTCCTTTTCTCACGCTTCTTTTTCTTCTTTTCCTTCTTTTCGAGCTTACGCTGGATTGCGGCAGCTACCTCACTAGCCTGCGAGACAGAAAAATGTTAATGTATTTGCATTTGTACGAGGCTAGTAAAATATGAACTTTATAATGCTGTGTCAGACTCATTAAATCAGTTTTTGCCTCCATGTAGGAGTCAGGAGAGAAGATTCATCACTCACAGCACTTCCTGAAACTACAGTAACAATGATTCCTAGTGAGAAACCTTGATAAACAGCACTTTAAAAAGGCATTATTAGCAAGTATTAAAAGCCCTATTGAACCTTAGGCAACATAAGTCAATCTCAGAACGCATTACAAAACAAAAAAAAAAAAAAAAAGAGAAAAATTCCAAGGCATCCAAATATGCCTACTTCCCTACTATAAAGCAGATAAAAATCAGCATAGGAGGGGGGAGAATTTTTTTTTTTTAAATCCAATGAAGTTGATTTACTCATCTAAAAGGTCAAATTAAATCACTAAAAAAAAGCAGCCAGTTTAACCGAATTTGACAACGAACCACATAATTAATAAATTGTGCTTGGAACATATCTTAGACATGTTTACTTGACAAGCTATGTAGAGTTCTGACCATAACATTTCATAATCACAAAAGGTTTGATTTTAGCTAGCATGCTGGCTAATGATCGGTTCTCACCTGTGCAACAGCTTCTTTCATGACGTCCAGGTTCTTACGTGGCGCGTCTCCCGTCTCATAGAATGCCAGACGTTCTTCGACCTGGTCACGCAGCTTGTCACCGAACACACTGGTGGGAACCTCTGTGCGAACAGAATAAAGATGTCAAGACAAAGACAAACGAGAACAACTAAAGAACACCGAAGTGTATGACCCAGAGTTCTGCTCAGGATTAACATCTCAACAACCACTGAGGTGGGTTACTGTTGACGAAAAATAAAAGCATCATAGCAAGAACCAAGTAGCAGAAACTAACTAAATGAGAGGAGATGGGACGCTCACCAGAAAAGCAGTCAATGCGTGATGCAATGGTACACTTGTTGGCCAGGTAACGAGAGATACGACCCTTGTTCTTGGCAGCTGCACGCCCGATGAACGTTGAATGGAAAATGAGACCGTACTTTGGCGTGTTTCCTCTGGTCTTCAGCGCCCTAATTCACAGAACAAAATCCATCTACACCACTAGGACTCTAAAATGTTTAGCCGAAACCAACAATTCCTTTATTTGGCTAAATATTTCTGGTGCATCACTACCAAAATGTACTGCTATACTTGAAACTTAAGGTCTAATTCACACACACAAAAAAAAAAAAAAAAAAAAAAAATTT
>NW_015537939.1:2117358-2147511 GCF_001515605.1 Sinocyclocheilus anshuiensis | reverse complement strand
AATTCAAACAAAAAAAAAAAAAAAAAAAAAAAGAATTTAGAACTGCCCGGTCTCAACAACATCTTCAAATGTATCTACCTCTCAAACCCCTCATCAGCTGCTCAGACTGGGGGGTACGTGAGATTGAGCGGGATCACTTTAAGGTGTGTTCATTGACGCACCAAATCACCCGCTCCTGCTACGCCCCGGCCCTGCCATCACCGCAGCTGTGTGAAACCCCAGCAGGGAAGGGGAGCCCCAGTACCTGAACAGGGCCTTCTCTGCCCCCAGAATCTGCACGGTGGAGGCCGGATATTTGGCTAGGTTTGTCAGACTGCCGGCATGAGAGATTAGACGAGCACCAACCTATTAATAGGAAATAGATGTGAGAAAACATCTAAACTTGACACTTCTACAGAATTTAAGACAATTTAGAAAGGTTGCACTCACAAACAAACAATTACAAGCTCATAGAATTAATAAAAAAAATGTAACTTTAAAAATATTTACGCTCAAGTCTCAAAGAAATGTGAACTTTTTTTTTAAGAGTAAAAATTTACACAACATACTACAAAGAAACACTTAAATGTCAAAGAACCTTTAAAAAAAAAAAAAAAAAAAAAAAAAAAAAAAAGAATTACGCGCAGGTAAATCTCAAAGAAATTTCCAGGACATTTTTCTCAAACATTGTCACATTTTAACACCAACATTGAAAAAGCAATTAAGTACCCTTCCAATTTTTTATGTAATGTAATAAAATATGTAAATATTAAATAACTGTCAGCTAAAAATTTTTCGAAATTACAATAGCGAAGTTCAGTACAATGCTATTATATACGTACTGCATTTTATAACGTAAGAAGAAAAAAAAACTCCACAAATGACATCACAAAAATAAATATATTATACATACAAAAAAAAAAAAAAGGGGGATGACGAACACGTACCACTTCACCAATGAGAGCCGCGAGATTTGGCGCCACCTGGCCCATTTTAGACCGCAAATACTCTTGCAGTCCCTGTCTGTACGTTGTGAGAGACACTACACGGCAGGAGAAACTCTCAATGTTGATCAAGTCAATAGGAGAGATATCCATACCTTTAAAAAAAATTAATAAAAAAACTGATGTATAATCTTCTCCCATAAATCACAGGAGCACTTATACTGGTTGAGTTAAAGCGAGCGACTCAGTGAGGTACAGTTGTTCAGTTCAGTGAGATATGCTGTCATCACATGGAATCAGTGGATTGACAGATTATAAAAACATCATAACATCCCAGACAAACTCACACTAAGCTGGGGACATCAGTGATCTTGACTTACCCATAGAGCTGCGGGACGCATCGAGGATAGCCTGAGCTTTGCCACTGTCCATTGTGATCTCCTCTATAGCTTGCAGCATCTCCTCAGTCAGTTCCTTCCTGTTCCCGATCAACTTGGCCAGCTTACAGTACATACTGTTATCGTTCACTATCTTTATCAGTTCTGGGAAGTGGTAGCCGTACCATTCACTGCACCGATAAAGAGAGAGAGTTCTGATAAGGCTGCATATTTTTGGAAAGACTGCACAAATTGTTTGATTACACCTTAATGTAACTACATAATACGATTACTTTTTAAAAAAATCATTCAGTTTATTAGTTATTTTACTGTTTAGACCCAAGAAAAAAAAATGTAAGTACAAGTTATTAGTATAGTACTTAGTATGGCTGTCTTAATTTCCAAAAGTTAAACCTTCAAGCTATTACTTTCATCCCCAAGTTATGCTTACTAGGCACAAAACAACTTTGGCTTCCCACTCAAGGTCTGTCTCCCCCCTCAGGTTGTGTTCACTCCAGTCTGATGGACCAAACACTCCTGAGAAAGGACTTTACTGTCCCTCCACTTCCTGTACAGCCAGTGCACTAGGGGGCGCTGTCTGTGGTAAGCATTAGGAGGATGCTGTATTAGATCCAACTACAAACCCCAGTGGAAGAACATCTTACCGCACACGCATGGAGAATGTGTTGATGTCTTTGTCCAGCTGATCGAGGAGGGCGATGGACTGGATGATCATGTTGTCTGCCCTGTTGACATTGAACTTGACTTTGGCTCTGGAGTAGCTGTGACCCAAACCCAGCTGAGCTTTGGACGCAGCCTGAGCGGTGAGTCCCTTGACCAGGGAATGGAAGTGCAGACGCACACCTGTCAATCACAAGCAGATGCGTGAGAAACAGTCACTTCTGGACTCATAAAACCACACTTTTTTTGGCCTGTCTGTTCAGATTTTCAGTATAAAGCATCAGAAATCAGGTGTTATAGGTACATCATTACAGCAGGCTTTTGATAACATTTAGAAATATGAATTTTTACATTAATCACTTAAATCAGGGGATTTCAAAACTTTTCCAAAAGGGTGTACAGGGAAATATTGAGAATAAAAGAAAAACGTTATTAAATATTTTCCAAATAATAGTTTACACATTTATAATACAAATGTTCTACAGTAAAACCTGGGTCTTTCATACATTAAAATATTTAACTGCCTTTATATGAGGATTATATTTGGGGTCCGTGGCATCTAAAATATTGAAAACCCCTGATTTAAATAATCATGCTCTCTGCTCACCTCTTATGATTTCAGCTACAACGCCTCCAGTCTGAATGGACAGATTGAGCTCTTCTTGAAGCGCCGCCCCAAGTTTAGCATCCGAAACCCCCAACATTGCCTTCTTTTTACCTCCGGACGGAAGGTTGGTCTCCAAGAACAACTTGAGATCCGCATGGACAACTCCTGTCAGGATCAGATTAGAAACGAGGTGTCGGTAATTGTAGGTTAAAGTTTGTAAGTCAACATGTCAAGCCTCAGATGATCAGTTTGTAGGCATGCTGTCATCACATTGACTCAGTGGATTGACAGATTATAGGTACATCATTGCATCCAGGAAACAGTTTAAAACAAGACCTTCGTCTCTCTTACCTTCTGAGACGGCATTGATGTTTTCCAGTGCACCCTGGGCGGATTTAAAGGGGAAGAATGCACTCAGTTTGATCACGCTACTGAATTTGCCAAGGTTTAGGACACTTTGCTCCACCTATGAAAGACAAAAGAATTAGTCATTTAGAAGACATTTAAGATTTGAATTCAAATGTATTTAATGTTACACAATGAACGTAGTGATAGGTCTTCTATATTGTGACTTTCATTGGAATGTAATGCATTGCACACTGATGAAACGCTGACAATTTAAAACATGCATTTAATTTTTTAATGTCGATTTTAAGTATTTACATATATATATATATATACTTAAATTTAAGTATTTAAGTATATACAGATCCAATAATTAGTGCAATCTAGGCATAGCACATAGGTCATGCAGATTATTTTTAAATGGTACATTTATGGGTGGGATTTGAACAAACAACCTTCTGACTACCAGTCCAGATCTTCACCACGTTGTTTACATTTAGTCATTTTGCAGACGCTTTTATCCAAAGCGACTTACAATTGGGGATACATAAAGCGATTCTTCTTAAAGAGGCAAACGGATACAGGAAGTGCCAAATAAGTTCAATTGTTCAAATAAGTACAAGCTACAAAGAGAAGGAATAAATAGAGTTTTTTTAAATTTTTTTTTTATGATGAAGTCAAGTAGCTTCGAAAGAGATAAGTTTTCAGCTGTCGCTTGAAAATTGTCAGGGATTCAGCATTCCGGATAGGGGTGGGAAGATCGTTCCACCAGCCAGGAGTGGTGAACGTGGCTGTTCTATATGCAAGCATCAATGTCTTGAACTTGATTCGAGCCACAACCGGTAGCCAGTGCAAGGAGATAAAGAGGTGTAACATGGCATGCACATTTACTTTCCTTTGCACTTCTTCAATATACAAACCTGAGGTAGAAGCATCCCAATGTCCTCCACTTCTTTAACAGCGAATAACGCATATCCAGCTGCATGCTCGAACAACACGTGTAAAAGCACCTGAGAGAGAGAAGGCCAGGTTACTGATCTGCCCTAATAATACCATAAATCACTACTTAAACCAAAAAGGGACAAAGTCCCAAATGCGTCACTCCTACATTAATAACCAAACAAATAATACATTACAAAGGAATACTGTGAATCTGATCTGATGGGGTCGCAGGTAAACATCAACACGTGCATGTAGCCCACATGGCGTTGGCGCCACCAGGTATCGTTTACAAAGCAACTACTCAATTTTACGTATTTAATATGATTATACAACATTGCGTAAGCAGAAGATAACAACAGTCGTTAATAAACTACCCCTGTTTAGATTTTATTGCATTAGAGCTTGAAGCTGGAGAGATTCACATTAGCACATACATTACAAAGGAATACTGTGAATCTGATCTGATGGGGTCGCAGGTAAACATCAACACGTGCATGTAGCCCACATGGCGTTGGCGCCACCAGGTATCGTTTACAAAGCAACTACTCAATTTTACGTATTTAATATGATTATACAACATTGCGTAAGCAGAAGATAACAACAGTCGTTAATAAACTACCCGTTTAGATTTTATTGCATTAGAGCTTGAAGCTGGAGAGATTCACATTAGCACGGGTTAGCACAGACACACCACGTGTTCCTCCAGCGGATCAAATACTCAGCGAGTGCCACTTTTAAAACTGATCAACATCTCATAGCACTGCGATCTGTACCAGGACATCGATCCTAAACACCAACGAGAGGTGAGTGAAACTTCAGGAGTCCGTTACATTGAATTTAATGGCTGCTGTGGCCTTTAATATCACATTGAGGCCTTGTGTATCCGGTTTCACATTTTATCCTCTCAAACTGACTGCAGTGATTGATTAAATGCAGCTTGTATTGTGCGATCGTATCATACTTGTGCTTAACAGACTAATCAAAACAATGGCAATAACAATAAAACTCAAAGATCTTAAACGTAAAACTATACTACAAACATGCACACTGCCCATTATAAAAGTCCGATTTAAATACAATGCAATCGTGACATTCAAACCATACTGCAAACACCGATCTGTTCATTTCTAAAGATTGTATAAAGAAACAATGGATTTTGGATGTTTTTTTTTACCATGTTTACCGATCTCGTGCGCCACGCACGAGGGAGCGTTCCGTTCCTTCGGCTCACTTGATGAGGAAAGAAATCCGCATGCGCTCATGTACGAAAACCCACATGATTTAGTCCCGCACGCTATCGCGAGACTTCACAAGTTACTTATTTTGCGGGAATGTGTTCGCCACTTGTTGGAAATGCTTGGAAATGCAAAATGCGTGGCACAGTGGACATTGTGTGCAGAAAAAAATGCATTACAGAGTAGAGCAGGACATATTATTAATAACAGTAAAACAAAATATTTGGCATAAATAATGCACATATTTATAATTGACAAAAAGTACCACCTGCACTGTATAGTGTAAATCAAGGATAATTCATATTTTAAGCCACAGGTCATCTTTAAAAAAAAAATAATAAGCTGGTGACTGTTCCAGGATTTGTGTGGTTGGTTTTAGGCAAATTTCTTTGGATTCAGTTTATTCGAGAATGTTAAAGAATCATAACTGCTGTGAAGTTTTGATGCAAAAAAGGGTCACAATAAAATAAAACAAAATACAAAAATTTGGCTCATTAAAAAATAATTGTAATTGACAAAAAGTACCAACATTAAATGTGGTCTAAATGTAATTTGTGTATATGTGTGTATATACACATGTATATGGTGTATGGGTATATATGTATGGGGTATATATGTAATTTGTATAGTACTTAAAGCCACAGGTAATGGTTTTGAGAAAATGAGTGGTTGTCCCAAGATTTGGGGTGTTTTAGGCAAGTCTAGTTAAAAAAATAAAATAAAATACAAATTAATTATTAACAAAATAAATTAAAATGAAAAGAATTGAATATCAGTTCAATAGATTGTCAAAACTTTGTCATTGTTCTATTTTAATTATTTTATACATTTGAGATAGTTCCAAAGTCCAAAATCCGGATTTTCAGTGTTGGGATAGACAGTGAATTTAAATAAAGACCGTTTTCATGCTATGTTAATTTTATGTTCGATTAAGCATATTTTATATGTCTCAAAAGCTATATATATGCCTTTTCGTAATCTGATTAAGCCCTATTCTTCATGCTGCAAGCATTTGCCCTTAAATGTGACTGTGAGTGTTTAGGAGGGACAAATTGCCAAAATATATTTGATGCAGGAAACATTTCAAGAGTTATGACAGGAAACAGTTCTGGTTGCACATTCATCCATCCACTAATTATCAGACAAATGTGCCATAATGTACCACCCACGGCAATAAATACCAGTGTTGAATTTATTTTAAAAAGAGAGATTTGAATTTATGACTATATATATCCACATCATTGGGGAATGCAGAGTACTCGGAAACAACAAAACACACACATAGGAATAAAAGCTATAATTATGCTCTTAATGTTTTAAAATGATGTATATTTTGGAATACTAAAAACTCTTAATAGTTACAAATATTGTGCACTTACATACAAAAGCATAACTGTACCATAACAAACACCAAGTCTAAAGTGACTACAACCAAGTTATGTCAAGTCCTTGTAGTGTCTCTTGTCTCCATGGTCAAGGTGGAGGAGTTTATGGAAACATACGTCAGAGATAATACGAGGGTTCCTATAAAGCGGACTGCTCTCTGACCACTGACAGAAACATAAACACCTGTCACAGAGGCCACCCGCATGCTGTACAAAGGTACAACTCTCATTCGTCCAGATTTTATCATGAAAAAAGATCCTGTCTCTCATTCTCTCTGCTGTGCGTCACAACTGGAACTCATTTATCAGTGAAGCATGACCATTACACTATGTAATCGGCCATGTTGTGTTTAATACTTGCTGATTTGTGTTTTTATGTCACCCAAAGATGCGCAGAGCAGTTACAGGATGTCTGATGCTGGTGTATGTTGTTGCTCTTCTGGCCGAGCAGGCAGAGGGACACATCGCCTTCTTCAGCCCTAAAGAGATGAGAGAGCTCAGGGTGAGGAGGCATTCGGCATCCTTATGACTATTTATTTAGCCTCCAATTGAACCAAGAACAAAGTTATTGGGATTCTTTCTTCATCTTCAACAGGAGAAGGAGGAAAGGAAGGATGCTGATCCAAGAGCGGAGGGGGTTTTGATTGACAAGATGTCTCCAGATGAAGATGGAAGAGAGTCAGCGGTGAGGAATCCCTGCATGTTTTTAAAGTATTTCATAATGTACTTGAGTTTCTGACTGGTTTGTATCCATCTGAAGGGCCAGCCTGTGGAAATAGGGCTGAAGCTGACTGCTAAAAAGGGCCAGATCGGATCTGCTTTCGGTAAGATGCTGCAGAGCATCGTAGAAGAGCCAGAGACCGGTAAGGAGCATACAGTAAAACCTCTTTCTGTTTTTCATATATACACAGACCACGCTAATATTTGTGCTCTGTTTTGACAGTGAAATAAGACCGGCATTTTTATCTGCATTCATTGACTATTGCAGACTGATGATTCAACATTTGTTGCAAGCACACATGTTTTGTCTATGAATGTAATAAAATTAAAATAAAATGAAATTGCATGCAAATTCAGTTTCTTGTCATATATATATATTGTAACTCTGGTTTAATCTGAATTTAAACTGTTAAGCAACATGCTAAATGAATTTGTATACTCTTAATTTGCCTCTAAATTTAAATACTTTGTTTCCTGTAATACTAGATTAATAAATATTGTCATTTAATATACCAAATGGTTATTGTAAAATCATGCTTTAAATTTTACTCCAAAACCTTGCAATGTGCACTACAGAAGACTCTTATGCTCACCAAGGCTGCATTTATTTGATCCAAAATGCAGTAAAATGTGACCCTGGAGCACAAATCCAGTCTTAAGTCGCTGGGGTATATTTGTAGCAATAGCCAAAAACAACATTGTATGGGTCAAAATTATCGATTTTTCCTTTATGCCAAAAATCATTAGGATATTAAGTAAAGATCATGTTCCATGAAGATATTTGGTAAATTTCCTACTGTAAATATATCAAAACTTAATTTTTGATTAGTAATATGCATTGCTAAGAACTTCATTTGTACAACTTTAAA
Organism: Sinocyclocheilus anshuiensis; assembly: GCF_001515605.1. Taxonomy (NCBI): domain Eukaryota; kingdom Metazoa; phylum Chordata; class Actinopteri; order Cypriniformes; family Cyprinidae; genus Sinocyclocheilus; species Sinocyclocheilus anshuiensis. Next base: position 2,139,427 of record NW_015537939.1, on the reverse strand, counting down.
GGCAATTTTCTCAGTATTTTGATTTTTTTGCACCCTCAGATTCCAGATTTTCAAATAGTTGTATCTCAGCCAAATATTGCCCTATCATAACAAACCATACATCACTGGAAAGCTTATTTATTCAGCTTTCATGTGATGTATAAATCTCAATTTCAAACAATTTACCCTTATGACTGGTTTTGTGGTCCAGGGTCACAAATCAGTAATATTGTGAAATATTAATACAATTTAAAATATTTTTTTTTCAAATAATAAAAAAAATTATTTGAATGTATTTTAAAATGTCATTTCTTCCTGTAATGGCAAATCTGAATTTTCAGCAGTAATTACTCTAGTCTTAGTCGCTAGTTATGTTTGTGGAAACTTTGATGTATATGTCTATCAGCTTAATGCATACGTGCTGAATAAAATAATTTCTTTAAGAAATCATACTGACTCCAGACTTTTGAACAATACTGTATAGGATGACATAGAGCATATGTACAGTATATGTGTGAGTTAAATGTTCACGGTGGTTTCAATATGTCCTATATTTAGTGTCAGATTGTGTGGAAGTCAGCATGTTGGTTGGAAACTATACAGGATGCACGCCTACATTTGGACATACTTTTACAATTATGGAAGCTTTAGCTGGTATTTTATTGCAAAACTCTTATGCAATAGAGAACATCTGTTAAAACCTTTAGATGTGTCTACAGTGGAAAAGCAGGAATTCACATTACATTTTAAGAGTTTATCTTCAACAGCCTTTATTCTTTGTCTTATTGGATAAGTTTGAGATAATTAACTAGCACATTGCAGAAGGTAACATCAAAAGTATCACAACTGAAAGAACAGCTCCCTGTAAAAGCTCTTGAGAGACAACTAATGACAGAATGAGTCTTTATATGTTCTTCATTCAAAGATGTTTTGAACAATATTTTTGCTCTATCAAAAAGATTAACATTACAACAATCTGTAACATCCGTGTCTGACTCCGAGTGAGCATATGGAACAATTAGTATTGGGCAAAAGTTAAATTTCAGCCGGTTTCTCACATAAAGCTTCAAAAGACTTGGAATGTAGCACACGGGTCGTATGGACAGCTTATGTGGCAAATTTGGTCTGTTTTAAGATCCGCAAAGAAATAAACATAAGAAATAATCCACACAGGTTTGGATGAGGGTTAATAAATCATGATAGAATTTTTGAACTGTCTCTTTAAGGTTTAGCAGTCAGTCTCTCACAAAACTCATATTCCTTCACTCCAAGAGCAGGATCTCTGGCAGGAGGAGCTGGCAAGACCAGGGAACAGTCACTGTTGAAATATTTTCCACTTATTCCTTCTGCTTCCTCGGACACTGCACAGTATATTGGACTGAAAGACCCTTCTTCAGCAGTCTGTGGTGGAAAAAATGCATAAACACACATAAAGCCAAACTATTCTGCTGAATATTTCTTACAGGCCTATATTGTATACTCTTGTGGGTCCTTTCTAGTGTTTAAATGAAACTTAAGAAACCTAGTTTGGTTGCCAGATTAGATTTTAATTTCACTCCTTCCAGGAAATCTGGCCATTTCTGCTTCTCAGTGAAGCATCACTATTGTTACTCTCATTCTCTCTAGTTTATCTTCCTTTCTTCAATGGTATTATGCCTTTAAGGCAAATAAACATCTGTGATGCATAAAGATGTAGACTAGCTCCCTTGCACAGCTGAACTTCAGAGGTTTTGGAGTGTTTGTGACCTTGTTCCAGAATGGCAGTCAAAACGAAAAGCACTAACACATTTTATCCAGCTACTATGGAAACTAGTGCACTAGTGCAGCCAGAGGAGTTGGCAGGAAGCAGTTGCTGATGTGAAATGTTGAATGTTGTTTACAGTGATTGGATTGATAGTGGGCTCACTTTGAAGAAGAAAAAGCCGACCAAGTTGAAGAGGAATCGGATAATGAAGTTGTAGTTTCTCATTACGTCTGTCATAACTACACCCGGATGCAGAGAGTTTGCTGTCACGCCTGAAACACACACAAACCATGATCTGAATGGAAAAAATGAAGCACTTTCTCATCTTTCCAACATTAAATGTTCCTTTTTCAACATAATTTCCAGTCATAAAATTCCTTTTTGTTTGTGAAGAAATTCAAAACATTCAGTGGAGTCAGACGTGCTCTTTTCACATCTCAAAATACTTCATGGAAATTTAGAAATTCTGGATTTTTTTTGTCATGAGTAGAAATGTAGTTTATTATTAAAATCTCTGACTATAAATCTCTGCATATACTGTTCCCTTTCATGGGAACTTCGAACTGCGTCCTCTAGGGGTCGCTATGGGGGACACCTCGTCATGACCCGTGTCTGAAGCATACATTGAAAAAACACCAACTCGTTGGCCAGCGACAGCCATGACGTCACTACCGGTGCGACTATAGTATAAATAGGCGCCGGGAGCACACATCATTCTCTTCTTCGTCTTCATTGACTGTTTTGTTTGAAGTGTGCATTTCTGTGGTAAGAGCGATCTCTATTCATCTCATTATGGCGAGCACTAGCAAAGCGTTTAAGGATGTGTGCATCCGTGTTGACGTTGTTTAACATCTGATGACACACACGATCTATGCGTTATTTGTTTGGGCGAAGAGCACGCACGCGATGCCTCCGAGGGGGAAATCGGCACTGCGTCCTCTAGGTTTCTTGCCATGCTGCGGACGCAAGCTTCAGACGAAGAAGTGAATGATGTGTGCTCCCGGCGCCTATTTATACTATAGTTGCACCGGTAGTGACGTCATGGCTGTCACCGGCCAACGAGTTGGTGTTTTTTCAATGTATGCTTCAGACACGGGTCACGACGAGGCGTCCCCCATAGCGACCCCTAGAGGACGCAGTGTCTCGTTCCCTACTCAGGGAACCATGGTTACATAAGTAACCTGAGACATACTTTGGTATCTGAGCACAGCTTGAGACATTCTAACGCTCTACATGAGCTTAATTACATTTCACCTCATGTTAAGAAGAAATAATTGAGCTGGTCTCATTTGAGATTTTTCTTTCCTACTGTATATGTCTTCTTTTTCTTTCCTGTGTGACCCACTTACAAATTAATTTCTAAGAGAGTTTAAAGAGTGTGCATTATGCACATTACTGAATTATGAGGCGATGTCAAATCTAATCATCAAAATCTAATTATGACTTTCTGCTCATTTTTAATGGCAGCAGTAGACAGTCAGTATAATGAGTTGTGGTTTGAACATGTACCTGTGCCCTGAAGCCTGCGTGCCAACTCGTTGGTCCAGATGACGTTGTGCAGCTTGGTGTGGTTATACGTAGCATCCATCACATGATTTAGATTGTGACCACGGAAATGATCAAAGTTTACCTCACCCCTCCAGTGATTCATAGACGAAACATTTACAATGCGAGCTGGAGCTGATTTCTTCAAAAGGTCTGTGTGACAACAAAAAGAAGTCTTACTTCCAGAATCCAGATGTGTCATTTCAAAGGAATAGTTTATCCAGGCTATCCAAGATGTAAATGAGTTTGTTTCTTCACCAGAACAGATTTAGAGAAATTTAGCATTACATCACTTGCTCTCCAATGGATCCTCTGCAGTCAATGGGTGCCGTCAGAATGAGAGTCCAAACAGCTGAACAAAACATCACAATAATCCACAAGTAATCCACACCACTCCAGTCCATCAATTATGATCTTATGAAGTGAAAAGCTGTGTGTTTGTAGTAAATAAATCCCTCATTAAGGAATTTAATGTTAAAACATTGCTTCTGGCTAAAATATGAGTCTTCTATCCATAATATTTCTTTCTCCAGTGAACATCTCATCTGAATCAGGAGAGTAATATGCCAAAATCAAGCACTGCTTACAAGCCAAATCTATTTTGGTAGATGTTGATGTACAACAGGTGATTAGAGGACAACAGGTGGTGAACTTTTTCGTTAGAGAAAGAATTATTACAGATAGAGAACTCAAATTTTGGCTAGAAGCCATGGTTTAAAGTTAAATGCCTTAATGATGAATTTGTTTCTTACAACCTCACAGCTTTTCAATTAAGATTAATCGATGAACTGGAGTTGTGTGCATTACTTGTGGATCGTTGTGATTTTTTTTATTATCATGTTTTTATGTTCGGACTCTCATTCACTGCAGAGGATCCACTGGTGAGCAAGTGATGCTAAATTTCTCCAAATCTGTTCTGATGAAGCAACATTTTGGATGGCCTGAGGGTGAGTAAATTTTCAGCAAATTCTCATTTTTGGGTGAACTATTTCTTTAAGATCTAAAGAAAAAAAAAAAAAAGCATTAGCAATGGGAATGTTGTCTGACCTAAAAGCAAACTGGTGAGCAGAAAGGGGCCAATGTGGTTGGTTGCAAAAGTGATTTCCAACCCATCTGCAGTGATCTTACTGGGTAAGCCTGTAGGCGTGAACAAACCATGGTTTGTATGGATATATAAATGAAAATATGAGAGATTGAGAGAGAGAGACGGCCGTTCCACCTGAGGCCCCTGCGTTATTGACCAGGATATGTAATTCCTTCTCTTCCTCCAAGATTCGTGCTGCAAACTTTCGGACAGAGTCGAGCGATGAGGTGTCAAGCAGACGCAGATGTATGTTCTGGTTCCCAGTACTTTCTCTGATTTCTTGCAGCGCTGCAGTCCCACGAGCCTCGCTCCGACATGCCAGGATCACCTGCGCCCCACGACGAGCAAAGTCCAGGGCAATGAACTTCCCAATACCTAGGAGATAACAAGAGGTGAATGACACAGCAGTAGTAGGGAATAAGAAAGTGAGCAATTATGACTTAACAGAATTATGTATGACTTTATGCAATACAATATACGCCAAATCTGTTTAAACTATATCTTATCTTTTATCATCATCATATCAAACTTAAATTAAGCTCCTACTTTCATATGCCATGTACCCACAGGAAAGAACAATCCCAATAACAAAAGATATTTAAATATAACCCCAAACATTTTTTAATCGAATTTCTCCAAAACTGTATATTATTTGAGCAATTCTATACAGAATCGTTTTATAATAAATGTATACCCATTTATATTTGTTACATTTTCCCCAGTCACCTCAATTGCAAAAAGCGTCCCACCTCACCTGAATTCACCCTGTCTCATTTGTTTCTGTTCATATATCCTATATTCTCTATTCTATTTCTCTATTTTATTTGTATTTTTTTTTTTCAAAATTCTCCGAAGAAACAGCTGAGCCAAATTACCTAAACATTCAACCACTGACTGAACAATGACATTTTTCGTTTGTGAACACCATGACCTAAACCAGTCACTCCAGACGCAACAAATGTAAAACATCTGGTACAGATTATCACAAGCCTGTTTGCTAACCAGTTTTAGCAAGACGGAGTGGTTCCACGACTAAATAAACAACAAACAAGTTTAGGTTTTATATACACGGAACATGTCTTGAACTCGAAATTTTTTCGTCACAATATTTGTAGGCTAGTTTCATCATGGATATGTGTCACTCGTCTTCTGTGTAAAAAGGGTCTTCCGTAATTATACCCAAGCGTTTATTTGCTCACCACCATGCATTCAAATATCATTCATTTTGATTCTCACCCGTGTTAGCTCCCGTGACGACTGCAGTTTTTCCGTTTAACTTCACGGGACAAGCGCGCGGGTTCCACAATGCTTTCCGCTGCGCGCGCGCAATTATGGCCAGGATCGTCGTTGAAACCATCCATAACGGATGGGAATAAATGTCACTCCACTCCCAGTTCATTTATCAAGTCTGCGTGCCTCCGCTGAAATCCTCGGTTTACTTAATAGAGACAATGTGTTAAAGCATTATCCGAGTGACCCTTGCACGACTGCTCACTGCGCGCGCACAGGGCAAAGACTATAAAAGCATAGTTTAAGACTATTCCCGTCATTCACTTAAGAGTAAACACAGACTTGAGTCTTGATGTTGCGATTCACTTACCGGCAGATAAATGCTGGTACGGGAATAGAAGAAGCTAAAATGACATTAGGACAGACAGACAGACAGATGTGTACCATACTTATGTGACCAAAATAACATAAATCCCCTAGAAAAGTTTTTTTAATTTATGAATTCATAAAGCATGTAAGGAAACACCAACTGGTGACCCAAATACCCAATAAGATGTTATTCCATTAAGGAGGCGGCATGAGTCGTGATATAGCTTCTAATACACCAGTTCAATGAAGTCAAGAAGTTAAAATTGAGTAACTTGAGTAACTTCGAGTAACTTTTAAACAACTTGGGTAACTTTAGACACAATATTGGCAGGTACGTTAGGTTAAGTTGCCTGAGGTGATTTGGTAATCTGATTACGTAACTCGCGTTACTTGTAATGCGTTACCCCCAACACTGGTTGTACCTCAGATTTCCTTTTCTGCTGTGTTCAGCATTCTTCTGAACAAACAGCATAGAAATTCCTAGGAAAAATTAGATAAAACTGGTTTATACTGGCTTTTATTCCATAAACCGCTTATGGACATGCTGCAGGTCAAGGCCAAAACCCAGGACTGATGATCAGGAAGCTGAGGAAGCTGTGAGAAAATATTTATTCCCCTTCACACAATGTAAAAACTTCAGATTTCCATGACCTAATGAAATACGCAAAGCAAAGATATGAAGCTGATATCATTGTCACTTTTTCTCCACAGCAGGATCACAGACACAATAGAGGCACAGACACAAATAGACATTTAAAGTAGCATAAACACACTTTATCCTTAAAGGGATAGTTCACCCCAAATTTTTTTTTTGTCATGATCAAGCTGTCACCCTCAAGCTGTTCCTAACCTGCAGTTTTCTGAACACAAAATATATTTTGAAAAATATCGGTAACCAAACACTGGTCCCCATTGACTTCCATAGTATTTTTTATTTCTTCCATATGGAAGTCAATGGGGACCAACAACTGTTTGGTTACCCACATTCTTCAAAATATCATCTGACAGAATTTGCATTTTTTGGTGAACTATCCCTTTTGAGGAGAGTGTATTGTGACCTCATTGACACATAAAAATAACAACTTTTTTTTTTCCATTTCAATGGCTCTTATGCACTCTTGAAAAAATCATTCATGCAGCTTTTTAAAAAAAAAAAAATTTTTTTTTATATAATTTACCCACATATGCAGGGGCAAAGGCCAGCGGCCTGCTATCACATGCCTTATCGGCTCCTTATCTTTGCTGAGGAAATTATTATACAGGTTCCTTTCAGTGGTTGTACTGTAGTTCTTAAGTCATACTTACTAAATCATGTAATATTAAATATACAGAGAAATGATCTTCCATAGTAAAACGCTAAATATATGATACATAACAATTAGATTTCTCAAGTACATAATTGGCCAAAAAAGAACATATTATTACTGTAATAAAACATACCTTGGGCCATGTTAGATCAAACTGGTGGCCTTGTAGTGTGTGTGAGAGTGTGTGTGGTGTGTTTGTGTCTCAGAGGGTCATGTGGTCGTGAAGCGCAGAGTCACTATCTCAGCACACCAGATGCAGAACAGCTCTTACAACCACAGACAGACGCAGGTCACATAAAAGCCTAAATAATACCTTCCTCAGTTTTAGCAATCGATGTAAATACATTTTAACCCATTCAAGTGTCGAGAAGAATAGGCCTATTTCACATCCTAATGGGAAAAATTTTGAGAAACGTGTTTGGAAACAATACTTTTACATTTCCTTTTGGTGAATATGTACCGGCACAGAAATGACAGACTTCACCATAATCGTAACAGTAAAAAAATAAAGTAGCTAATGTCTCCATATTGCAACTGGCATACTAACTATTATAATCAGTGTTGTTATCGTTAACTCAATCAAAAACTGTTAAAAACAACTGTGATCATCGAAGTAAAGCTGAAATAAAGAAAAATATGAATATTAACTGAAAATCTTAGTCTAAAACCTACACTTGCCTTGCAACTAATTAAATTTTTTTTAAATTGAAGTACTAACTGAACTAAAAGTTAAACTAAAACTGAAATAAAATTATTTTAAATTATTTAAAAATAGTTTTAAAAAAGAAAAACGTAAAAAATGAGAAAATTAAATAATAAAATGTAATAAAAATTCAAAATATTAACAATTATTATACTTGTATAATATAAACTTTTGCTTGCACTTTGGTCAGCTATTACCTGTTTATCTCTTACCACTAGTTCCTACATTCCACAGTAAAAATCAGTAAGAGATAAACTTTGAAAACTTCTTCTTGTAAATACTGATGAGAGCATATTATTAGTGTAGAGTAAACCATTCAGTAATAATTACTTATTTATTAATTTTTTTTGATTGTTCAAGTTTATTTAACAATAGCTACACGTATCAGTTAAAACTTTTAATTAAAGCTGAGACCTTGTACCACAATTGAGAAACTGTATGTTTAAAATCACAGTTTGCATGCACATACACAATTTAAAGTTCAAGTGAATTATTCGTGTTACTGTAAGAACATATCAGTTCATATATATAATATATTGCAGGATAATCTTATCTGTAATTGATACTGATGGAACATTTGAAAGTTTAAACAACTCATGATACTGCTGTCAGTGTGTGTTTCTTGTCTATTTCCTGTCCCCCTCCCAATACCCAAGGTTACCAGAGGGTACATGTGTGAGGAATGGGAGGGGCGAAGACTTCATATAAATAGACATTGCTGACAAACTGACAAACACTACAGTACAATCCATTCGAAGAGTCTGACATAGTCATAACATAGATTTCTACAGAAAAAGAGCGAGGGGAAATGAAACAGGAAGTTAGCATAATGGAGGATGGTAGTAGGATACAAGGCCATATGGCACCTACTGTAGTCTCCAGGTTGAAGATAAAAAATGAATGCATTCGAGTGGTCCTGGCAGAGACCCTCTGCACGTTCATCATGATGGTAAGAGGTTGTTCATTTTGTCAGAATTCATTATTCTGCTTAATAGTGAATGATTAGCATTTTCAGTGCATAAAGATGTGAATAATTGTCAGCATGTAATGATGCCAAGCTTGGAAGACAGTTAAATAGAATATTACTGTTTAGTATTTTACTGATGATTTCTTTTTCATTGTATCAGTTCATTGAATTATTCATTCATTCATGAAGTCTTCATAGAGCATTGTGTACTTGTCATTGTAATGCTTTGGATCACATGCCCACATGAGTTTGCATGAGTAGTCAGTTGTCTGACACGGCACTGGTGATTGAGGTCAGACCATGTGCTACATAAATTCTATTCTTAGAAAGATTGGCTTGACATACTTTTTCCATTATTGCCAGGTGAAATCAATGCAAAACACTTGACCAATAGCAATGCTATGTAACTGACCAGTAATTGAGAAAACCTATGCAAACCTAATAATGTTCTATATTCAGTATACAATTATAGTTTTGATTAATATTATGAATTAGCTTTTATTTAAAATTTTAGTTCCATTTTTAGTCGTTTTGTTACATGTTCTTGTAATTTGTATTTTTTTTTGTTCTATTTAAAATTATTATTTAAGATTTATTACTTTTTATTTCAGTTTTAGATTTGATTTATTTCCAGTTATTGCTTCAATTTAAACATATTTCAGTTAGTTGCCAAAGCAACATTTCTAATTTTCATTCAGCTGAATCATTTCATTTAGTTTTTCATTGAATATTTATTTTCATCGTTTATGTGTTATGTGCTTTTTTACATTTTAATAGTTTTTGCTATTTTTTAAATGTCAGTCATTTTTATTGTGAAATTAAAGGTAAAGTGTGTCATTTCTGTGCTAGTAGCAAAAGGAACTTCAAAAACGTTTATTGTTTCCAAACACGTTTCCCAATAGTTTCACGATTAGGGGAAGAAACACTTTTCTCCACCCCTGAAGGGGTTAAAAATGTCCATTACTAAAACTCATTTTAATTTTATTTCCAATAACAAAAATGTTAACTACAATTACCTTGTTTCTGTGTCATCATGGCCTCTATACATGCCCAACTAAAATCAATCCTTCATGTCAATGTATTTATTTATTTGATAAGTAGCCATGAAATAAGCTTTACACCAGGGTTTATTTTCCTATAATTGCTGCATCTATGAATTATCAGACAGACTCTGTTTTTGAATTCCAGGTGTTTGGCCTTGGCACTGTTGCACAAGTGGTCACAGGAAATGGTGTTTTTGGAGGGTATTTCAGCATAAATGTAGGCTTTGGGCTGAGTGTGGCTATGGGTGTGCATGTTGGTGGAAAAGTTTCAGGTGAGACCCTCTTGACCCCAAAGGTCAGAGTTCACTGTTTTCCATAATGACAAATAATCATGCAATATGTTTTACTCTATCACATAGGAGCTCATATGAATGCAGCTGTTTCATTCACAATGTGCGTGTTTGGCCGTTTGCGCTGGAAGATGTTCCCACTGTATGTTTTTGCCCAGTTTCTGGGTTCCTTCCTTGCTGCTGGGACCATTTTTTTACTTTATTATGGTGAGCAAATACTCATCTTCTTCTGGAGTTATTTTTGTTCTTAGTGTTGGAGTAGGTCAAATAAATTGCCACAAGGTTTCTTCGCTCACATCTGTGCTGTGCTTTATAGATGCTATACATCATTACTGTGGGGGCAATTTCACTGTGTCGGGCCCCAAAGCAACAGCTGGGATCTTCGCTACATATCCAGCACCTTACATCTCAATCTACACTGGATTCTTTGATCAGGTATTCTGAAAATTAATATAAATGCTCCATAATTAACTATGATATGAACCAAAAACATGATAGTGTATAAGGATAGTTCACCCAAAAATGAAAATATGCTAAAAATCATTGATTTTGTATTTATCACAAAATACAAAATACTCACCCTCAGCCATCCAAGATGTTTCTTTATCGGAACAGATTTGGAGAAACGTAGCATTACATTACTTGCTCACCACCAGCGGATCATCTGCAGTGAATGGGTGCCATCAGAATGAGAGTCCAAACAGCTGATAAAAACATCACTATAATCCACAAGAAACCCACACGACTCCAGTCCATCAATTAACGTCTTATGAAGTGAAAAGCTGCATGTTTGTAACAAACAAATCCATCAAGACATTTTTAACTTCAAACCATCGCTTCCGGCTCAAAGTCCTCTATCCTTAATATTGCTTTCTCCAGTAAAAAAATGTTGTTTGAAATATGCAAAATATGAGAAATATGCACAGATCAAGCATTTTACAAGTGAAAACAATCCAAAACAGTTCTAAAGAAACCTGTCAGTGCATTTAGATGAGAGGACAACAGTGGATTGATTTTTTTTATATTTGGATTTGTTTTTTACAAACATGCAGCTTTTCACTTTACAAGGGCCGTGTGGATTACTTGTGGATTATTGTGATGTTTTTATCAGCTGTTTGGACTCTCATTCTGACGGCACCCATTCACTGCAGAGGATCCATTGGTGAGTAAGTGATGTAATGTTTCAATTTTTCAAAACTGTTTCAGTGAAGAAACAAACTCATCTTCATCTGGGATGGCCTGAGGGTGAGCATATGTTCATCAAATTTTCATTTTTGGGTGGACTATTTCTTTAAAAACTTTATATTTTAACATCTCTGAATCAGGTTCTGGGCACTGCCATGCTGTTGCTGTGTCTGATGGCTCTGGCAGACCAGAGAAACCAGCCGGTCCTGCCTGGAGGTGAGCCTGTGGGTGTGGGGCTCCTGGTGCTCCTCATTGGTGTCTCTCTGGGGAGCAACAGCGGCTATGCCATCAATCCAACACGAGATCTAGGGCCGAGAGTCTTCACACTGATGGCAGGTTGGGGCATGGAGGTTTTCAGGTGAATAAATACAAAATCAAGCTATGAAACTCTTTAACGTGTGTATTTCAGTCAGGGTTAATGATTTGTAACACCTCGTTTTTTTTTCAGTCACTACCCCTGTAACTTGTGGTTTGAATTCCTGATATGCCTGACTTGAAACCTTTCATTATGTTTTGCTGAAAAGTTGATAACAGGAATAGTCACAATTATCAAATCAGATCTGTAACTGGAAAATATTTTCAGTAGCATGTCTGACCTGAACTTGGTAAATGATTTACTATAACTCAAAATAAAGTTATGTACTTCAATAATTATAAATGTTTCAATGTAATAAATAAAATAAAACATAAAAAATAAAATAATAATGTAGTATTAAAATAAATAGCATAATGATATGAATAACATATATATATATTTTTTACATTACTTAATCATACATTGATTAAGAACTGAAACCATTCATTATGATTTTGCTCAAAAGCTGACAATAGAAAAAAAATCACAATTATCAGATCAGATCTGTAAAAGGAAAAAAATATATATTTTAAGTACTATGCTTGAACTTGAGGCATTATTTACTATTACCATAATTTCATGTAAAAATAAAATTATTTTAAAATAGTTTAAAGTAACTAAACATAGTAATTAAATAAAAATAAAAATGATCTATTACTTTTACATCATTATTCAAATTATTTAAAAAGAAAAATAATACATAATGCCAAAATGCATACCACCGTATCATTTATTGTTTTAATTTTACATTATTACTTATTTAAATCAACTTATTATTTATCGACTTTAGTAACATAACAGCATAATTTGATTAAATATAATTCAAGTGTTGTCTCAACTTATTTACAGGGCCGGCAATGGCTGGTGGTGGGTACCTTTGGTGGCCCCCTTTATTGGTGGAGTGACTGGGGCTTTAATCTACGAAGCATTTGTAGAGCTACACCACCCTGATCTTAAGAGCACTAAGACACAGTCTGCAGAAGATCCTGAATGTGTTCCTCTGGAAAAGTGCAAGAATAGCAGTACAGAGATGTCTGTCTGAGAGTTTCACTCGCAGACCTGCTTAATTTAAGGACCAAGGATAATACAGGGACCAAAGAAGAAAACAGACATTTCCACTGGGGACACCTGGATGTTTACAGGCATAACATGAGACATGGATGCCAGTCGAAAAGCCTATGGGTTGCATTTCTCAAGCCAACTTTTTCAGTCTAGTGTGTACTAATAACTTCTGGGTTATAGAGGAATAAGCTATTGATGAATCTCAGGATTGTTCCATCTTTGATCTTTAATAAATATTGTGTACATATACAGACTCGTGGGCATCAACAGATGAAATTAAGCAGCTTGCGTGAGGTTAAATGCCCAGCATGAGCATAAAGTACAATCAACATGCCTGTATGAGAACATTCCATGGGCATTTTTTGGGACACTGGGGTCATCGTTTAGTCACACTGTGTCTCCCTGAGACTCCCTGTGCTTTTGCTGTGCTCCCGCCGCTCGCTGGGACCTGTGCTGCCTGCTTCTTCTTGGGAGTGGGTGGCTTGGCCTTGCCACGGAACGCCTTGGCTGGGTCCAGTTTGTTCAGTAGAGGTTCACCGGCCGTATCAGAATGAGAGTCACCATGGAACGTCAGGGGTTGGTAGAGGGCGGCCCATTGCTTCATCAAGGAAATCAAAGGAGAGTTTTAAATCAGTTTGTAGCAGTAGATTACATACTGAAACTGTGCACATACACACCATTTAAAAGTTTGGGGTCAGTAAGAGTTTTTTTTTTTTAAAGAATTAATATTTTTATTCAGCAAGGACACATTCAAATTGATAAAAAGTGACAGTAAAGACATTTGTATGGTTACAATAGATTTATATTTGAAATAAATGCTGTTCTTTTCATGGGTTAGCATATTAGAATGATTTCTGAAGGATCATGTGACACTAAAGACTGAAGTAATGAATTCTAAACATTCAGCTTTGCCATCACACAAATAAATTACATTTTAAAATATATTAAAATAGAAAATACTTATTTTAAATATTGTATTAATATTTCACTATATTACTGTTTTTACTCTATTTTTTCTACAAAAAGAAATCAGCACTGGTGAGCATAAGAGACTTCAAATATATATATATGATATAAATAAAATATCCATAATAAAATAAGCCAAAAGAAGCCAAAGTCAACAGTTTTTAACAGAAAAAATATACATATCTACTTTAATTTAATTTGTTCTGGCTGTAAAAAAAAAAAAAAAAAATCAAAATTTTGTATCAATATATATTGTATCTGAATATAAATGTGTTAAAAGAATAAATGTATAAAAATATAAATGTTTTAAAACATTGTATAGATATGAATAAAATAAAAAATACTAAAAATAGTCACTCAAATCTTCTGTTTAGATAGAGCTGAATAGATAATGCTGACCTTAGCTTGTGGGCTGGGGCCATACGGAGTGAAATTATACTGCCACTCCGGCAGCCCCAGATGAGTGATCATAAGCCGGTAGTAGGCAGTGAAGGAAGGGGTGAGATAGTGCCAGAAAAGTGATCGGTCCAAGAACCACACCTCACACTGCTGGGCCATTACACCTACACAGAACGGGCCAGCAGACACAGGGCCAGATGGTAAATTAAAATGATATGAAACCTTTTTGTATGCCATCTCTTTATATCTTTCTGGATTCATTGTGGGATGCATAATCACCTGAAGTGCAATTCTTGTAAACAAGGCAAACTTTGCCATTACCATTGCAGGGGTCCAGCTCAAAGATGCGGCTACGAGAATCAAAATGAGGTTTTTCAGGGCCATCTGATTCTAAAAACAGAAAAGACTCTTAGGTACAAATTTTAAAAATCAGATGTATAATTCATGCAAATTTTACATGCATTAAATTTTGGCATGCAAAGACATTACGCTATACCAGAAAAATGCCTAAAGATGTAAGAAAATATCACCCTCTAAGTCATCATCGAAGTCTAGATCAGCTAAAGTAGGTGCATTGGGGAGGGAATATACATTTGACTGAATCAGGGGGCGTAACTGAGCAACACTGCTGATCATCATGCAACCCACTGGAACCACTTCATCTGTAAGACACAAAGCATATAAATTTACTCAATTTTTTTTTAAGCTTAACTACAATATGGAATCAGAAAATTATGTGAAGGAAAACACTGATCAGATTTGAAGAAGCAGCATAATAGGGATACATTATTAAACACCATCGTTTACAGTTGATCCAAACTATAATGGGTTTAAGAGATCAGTGCATGTTTAAGGGTGCTCACCTTCCAGCTTGTTGTTCCAGGCAAGCATGAAGCCATCTGTTGTGAGATAGAAATCTCTTAGATCTTCCGGCAAAGCACAGTTGTTTTTCTGGCAAACACAGGAAAAGCACACCTGATGTAAACATACCCAGCTTTGCTTTGAGAATCTTCTCTGGTAAACTGAAATTCCTCCATACCTGCTCCCAGGAGAGAAGGCATCGCTTTTCTGCAGGGGGTTTCTCTACAAATCGTACATCCAGCACACCTGGGAGGTTCTCTGTCAAACACATGAATGCAATGCACATATACGCGTAAGCAAAAATAATAAATCAACCATTAAATAAGAAATTAATCTCAGTTTGGGCATTGATAATTGACCTGGTTTGCATGAGCAACTTTAACGAAGAAAACAAACATATTTATCCACCCTAAAAGGTGCTTTGTTTGTTGCTCTTGGCTGGCCTCCCATCCTGACCACCTAAAACCAAAACAACCCGGGAGACCATGCAGCCTAGGATGCGGTTTATAATTAATAATATTAAGCATTGTCCACTCACCCAAAACCCGAATAATACCGAGGGTGAGTCTGTCTACAAACCCCTTGCATGTCTTGTCATCTTTTACCTCCTCCATTCCAAAATAACACAAATACTTCTATGCCATTGATTCGCGTGCTGCATTGTCACACCGACGGATGCTGCTGAGGTTACCAAGCGCGCAGAACCAAAACACTGAGGTTCTCCTCTTCTATTGGCTGAGAATATGACAGATGAGTAATTTGACCAATAGTATCCTAGATAGACGGGTGCGGCAAGTGAATGTTATCCAATGACACTCACCAGAGATGAAAAAGAGGAGGAGCTCCTGCGCATAATCTGGAAGTGGCGGTTGTTTCAGTATGGCGTCTGTTGCTGAGGGCGCAAATGGCAATGGATTTTACTGGATTCATGACAGTATCCTTACATTTTTTTTCGTGTTTTTGTTCAATGAGTCTGTTTAAATTAGTTATATTATTATGATTTAGCAAGCATTAAAGGTCAACCGTGTACCGTGGTCTGTGTTTATGAGAGAAGGGAGGCTAATAGCTTATTAGCGGATTTTCATTGTCAGCTTAACCGAACTCTAGTTTTAGTACATAAAGCTGCAGTTGTCGTGACAATACATTTACTGTACTGAATTTAATTAATTTTATTAGAAAGAAACGTAGTGCAGTGGAACTGTAAGCGTTTTTCAATGTAACGTTACAAGTATACTTCTCTGAAATGTACTAGACAATAATATACTGCTTCAGTACTACAGTAAAATGCGTAAACATACATAACAATGCATTACAGTAGTATCACATAAGCCTAACTACCACTTAACATTTTACCACGTATATTGGAGTAATTCTGGATTAATGCTGCAGTCTTATTCTCTTCAATATTTTTAGACCGTTAGCTGATAGACTTATTTTTTATAGTAGGCATGTTGTGTTTTCTTTAACTTGCTTAGAATCAGATGAAGAGCAGCCCATGGTTTTTATTACAGGTGAGACTTGGATTTATGTCATTTTCAATGTTTTAGACTGATACTGTCAAATACTAAAATATCACGACTTGTTCATCATTCTGACAACTCATGTTTGACATTTCAAAACTGTCACTCCCATCCTCTCTTAGGGATGAGCAAGAATGCCGGTCTGAAGGTTGGGTCTGCAAATAATACAGAGGGAAAGATAAAAAGAAGAGCTAGCGGCATGGATAAAAGTAGGAAAATAACAGGATTGCATTCAGCAGTGCAAAGTGCTGAGATGATGGTGGGTAAAGCTTCAGATCAGAAGCTGCCTTCTGTTGTAGCCAAATCCAAAACCACTACACCTGCACCAGAACCGGACCTGCCTTCTCTCACTTTAGCTCAGGTAGGCATTGAAAAATTAATATTTACAGCGTATGTGAGGTGAAGTGCCTCAGTTGTCTGCAGGGATGCAAACTTGTCATCATTTGCCAATTATCGTTGTCTTGAAATAAAAACAACAATGCCAGTGTGGCATGACACAGCTGAAGTAGAGACTGTATATACTTATGCTAAAATCAAATGAAAATCCACATTTTAAAACTGACATTTAAAATCTAATCATCTAATCATGTAACATACATTGCAATCAAAAGTTTATTCTGTACTATTGCTATTTTCCACATGTTAAATAATACACTTTTAAAAACTATGAAACTATGAAGCCAAATGATGGTATGAAAATTATGTAGTGAGTAGTGACCAAAATATGTTTAATAAATTCAGAAATATCTATTATTTGACCTATAATTGAATGTATGTTGGACACTTTTTGACTGATTTTTCTTCAATGTCCACTCCAGCAACAACTTAAAAATAGCTAATTAAAATAAATGTAGGAATTCATTTTGTATTATATTTGTCTACATTTTTTTATCTGTCCGGCCTTTAGATCAAAAGTTTTTTGAACTCACTAGAAACAGGCAAGTGTGTCTGAATTATTGAATTGCTTTAGATTTCAGACATTTTGTGCATAAAATTTTGGGTACCCCTGAAACCAGCTTAATAATTAATTGCTTCAATAAGACAGATCAACAGGTCAACTAGTAGATTTAGACAATGTGTTGTTTTGCATATACTCTTGTTATGTTAATATTTGCATATGCAATTTTGTCTTTATCGAACATCACCTTGCATGAACTGATATTTCCTTCAGGAAGTGCTAATTCTCTTTGGCAGTCGTTAATTCACATGGTTATTTTTAGGAGGTACTAAGAATATAACCAGTTTTGTTCATTTGATTTGTACATAAAATCTTCAGAAATGTGTGTTTTATAGATGTGTGGAAATAAAATTTAAAAGTGTCTGTTCTGGACTGTAGCCTCTCTTCAGCGCTGCTCAAGCCAAAAGTAAGCCATCATTGAAGGATCTCTGCCCAGAGGACAAGCGTCGGATTGCCAATCTCATCCAGGAGCTGGCCAGGTAAAGCCTTCTCATTATAGTGATCTGATACTTTTTAGACTGAATGAATGATTACAGTAGCCCTCAAGCCAATGTGATTTTCTGTGCATGGTTATACAGCTGTGTATCTGATCTGTTTTGTCTGTGTTTCTTTTCAGAGTTAGTGAAGAAAAAGATGAGTCTGTTCAGAAACTCAGGGATGAACAAGAGACGTTTGAGAAAAAAATCCAACAGCTAGAGCAACAAAACCAACTCATCATACAAGAAAGAGAAAGTATCCTTTTACACCAAGTACAAGCTTCCCGGTAAGAATGTTCTGGTCGAGTTTAAGTTTTAGGCTTTGCTTTCGTGTAAATTAAATGCTGTCATCAATCGCGCCAAATTAACACTGATTACATTTTAATGGCAAACAATTTATAAATGTGGGAAATTTTCAGGGATCATACACATTTATGGTTATGTGAGTTTCAAATTATTTGATTAATACACTACTGTTCAAAAGTCCTCTTGTGCTCACCATGGCTACATTTATTTGATTAAAAATACAGTAAAACAGTAATATTGTGAGACATTATTAGAATTTAAAATAGCTGTTTTCTATTTTAATATTTTTAAATGTATTAATTTGATGGCAAAGCTGAATTTTCAGCAGCCATTACTCCAATCACATAATCTTTCAGAAATCATTCTAATAAGCTGATTGCTCCAGAAACATCTTTTATTATTTTTAAGGTTGAAACCATTTGTGCTGCTTAATATTTTTGTGGAAAAAATGGTGAATAGCATTTATTTGAAATAGAAGTCTTTTGTAACATTATAAATGTCTTTGCTGTCACTTTTGATCAATTTAATGCGTCCTCACTGGATAAAAGTATTAATTCCTTTAAAAAAATCTTACTGATACTTTTGAATGGTAGTGTAATTTGTATGGCAGGGAATGGTAGTGTAATTTGAATGGCAGGGTAATTCACAATGTGTTGACTCATACCAGTCTGAAGAAGGTGAAGGACTGCTTTGTAAATTAGACTGACAGGGGGCAGTGTTGTCTAAGCATGGGATCTGTGTTCAGTTTCGTCGTGACTGGTGTAGGGGCAATATAACCCACAGGACGTCATTGAGACGATTTTTGAATTACATTTGAAGGAGTGAACATTCACTTTCTTTGGCATTATGTGCCACATTGGACGACACTAATATTGAATCTTTTCATTGAAGATGAAATAGACTTTATTTGCAGCAGTGATTGTGTGAAATGTAACAGACAAATGAACAAGGAGCATTCACACTGTTACGTTTAATATTTACTATTTTAGATGCCAGTTTTTGAGCTCAGGGACCAAACCCGTCCTTGGTTTGGGTTGAAATGCTTTTAATTTTCGTTTGAAATTGAAAGAGCTGGCACCAATTACACGACCACTGGGAACGGTGTGGGTTTCTTCTCATGCCAACCTGTCATCCGACTGGCACATCACAAACTTCGCACAGTTTGGATGCTTCCTTTTTTTCCTTGTGGTTCTGCCAGCTTTGGTGATCTTGCTCTGGTCAAAAGACATGGCGAACCATCAGTTTCACCCAACACTGTGAAATACGAAGAGCAATCGCAGGCTGCTAAATTGCAGATTTGGCAGGCGAGCTCAGAAATTAGGCAAGCTCAACTCAATTAAATGCACTTTGGCTCCACGGCCTGGCATTTCCACTAAAATTCAAAACTCCATTAAAAAGAGATTGTAGTGCAAGACAAACTCTATGAAAGCCCCCTGCGGAGACAGGATGGTCTCTAAAGGTATCAGACAGATGCTGGCCCACTGAGCTGTTCTTAAAGGGTAAGAAGGGTGCAAAAAGACAAACTGAGTTATGAGGGTCTGTGTAGAATAATTGCTCGCATCGTCTCCATCTCATCTGCCAGGATTGCGATTATCAAGAGGAAATATCCCCGTCGGAGGGGGGAAAAATTACAAGTTACATTCTGTGTGTAGGAAGAATTTGAAGCTCATGTACAGAATGAAATTAGAATTTTCTCAAGCCTGTCTTTGGCATTCTACACCACGTCTCTGAGCGGTAGATTCTATTACAGAGAAACTCGCAATCTTTGTTCTTCACAAGGAATTCACATCAAGACGCAGAAGAAGTTGAATGCATTCATCAATATCATTAATCTTATTGAAGTTTGCATGGTCGTTTTTCCGAACGCCGCGGATGGATCAGAGGAGCACAAGTCCTTTTGTAATAGTTTGTTTGACTAGTTCTGGATCCGTGCATCCCAGCGGGATGAGCTTAGGTGGGGTTTAGACCCTCACAGAAATGCCACTTAATCACAAACCCACTGCTCGCATATTGTTTATGACCAATTAGTTTTGTAGACACACTAATAATTGGAAGTAATAAACCACATGCTCGCAGCAAATAAAAGTCTCACGATATATAAATAATCAAATCATCAGTGGCTTGGTGAGTCACTTTCGCTGTTATTTAAATCGAAGCGTGCGGTCGTGTGAACTGTCCTCCTATCGATTTACATCTCAACCTACACACGCAGACCATCCGGCCGAGAGGCCCCGTAAAATATTCTCCTCGGCACAATTTTGTTCTACCTCGAGGTGGATTTCATTATTTTATTTCTGCGCCGGCTGACAGGGGAGTGAATCATGTTGACAGCGGCTGTCTGAAATATCGAATGCAAACTCTGATTTTGTGTATTTTTGGACGGGGGGTGGAGACGCACCATGCCTGCAGCTTTCTTTTCTCCTGATGTAGGCCCTCGGAATGAGCTCTGATTGGCCGGCAGCCAACAGAGGTGCCTGCGCTGCAGGCGGGAGAGAATCTTATCAGTCCCGCTCCAGTCGCTCCAGATTACCAGGCGCTGAGCGTTCCCGCACGCCCTTCTGTTAATGTATTAATATGTGTGTTTACGCCCAACCTGTCTATCGGAGTATCAGAAGCCTCTCGTCAGCTGCGAGGTAGATGCCTGCATGCGATGTGCTCTATCTATGAGACGGGCTCTCCGTTCTCATTACAAATGAGAGGTCTATTTATGGTAAGAGTCCTTGTTGAACAGTTACTCATTTCATACCTGCTATTACACAGTGGTTTGACATCCAGCTGTCATGAAAAGGACAGTGTTTGTTGGCAGCTCAGGATTTGATATCCCCTTGAATCATTTCATTTTAGACAGTCCGTGATCTTGAATGAGCTACAGTAATAAACCAGATGAATTTAGCTTAGATATTTCCACCTACGGTACATCCTTAACAAGGACTTAACAGTCAGTTTAAGTCATTGAACCTACTTTTTGTGATCTGAACGTCTACATTTACATTTAGTAATTTCGCAGACGCTTCTATCCAAAGCAACTTACAAATGAGGACAATAGAAGCAAACAAACCAACAAAAGAGCAATAATATGTAAGTGCTGTGACAAGTCCCGGTTAGTCTTTTTTTTTGTAAATAATAAATAAAAAGAAAACAAGTAGATAGAATAAGAATAGAGAACGCTTCTGTTAGAGGGTCATTTTTTAAATAAATAAAAGTAGGTAGAATAGAAATAGAATAAAAAGTGCTAGTGTTAGAGGGTTACGTTTATAAATATATATATACCGTATTGGCCCGAATATAAGACGACCCCCCTTTTTCCAGATGTACCTTTTGGAAAAAGGCTTTTTAAAAACCAAATCTTGTTTTTTCTCAGTAAAACACATTTTGTCTTCAATTATTTTCATATTGCATATTGTCCTTTTTTAATTTTTGTTTTGAAAGTATGGTAAAAACTGGTAAAATGTACCAACAATCACATTTAAAAAATATACACTTTTTGATATACCATTAAAAAAAAAAAAAAAAAAACAGGTAGCCCATCTGAATTAGGACATTTAGGCTATCCATCTAATAGTAGCCTACCAAAATCTTATTAACAGTAGAAGTTAAATCTTACTGTAGTCTTCAAATCTGGGTACTGTCTTACGTTTTAAAATCACAAAGGGAGTTTGGTCCCATCAGGCTAACGTGACAGTCACGACTCATGCAGCTGTAAGGTTTTCTTTTTCTTTT
>NW_015537939.1:2112219-2116789 GCF_001515605.1 Sinocyclocheilus anshuiensis | reverse complement strand
TATATATCTCTCTCTCTCTCTCTCTATATATATATATAGTTAATTAGCAAAAAACGATAAACGCCACTTTAAAAAAGAAATCTGCATTATTCTTACATTATTCTCCACATATAGCGCGATTTGAACCCTAAACACATTTTGTCAAAAAAGCCGGTTTTGTTCACTAGGAGATTACAAAGATTAAACGAATGTTTTTTTAAACTCTAAAACATGAAATGTGGAGTTATCTTCTTTTGCCAAAAAATGACTGTTGGAGTTATCTGCTTTTGCTATAAAACAAACTTTTAATATGTAAAAAAAAACATACTTTCAATGAACTTTAATTTTGTAAATTACCTGTATTTGTTTGTTATTATTACTTAATCAAAACAACCCAACTGCAGTTTGATTGATATTACTTGGAATGCGCAATAAAAAAAGTTATTTCTGAAAAAAATAATAAAAATTGAGTTATCGGTTTTTGCAAATGAACTCATATATATAAACAAGTAGATTGAATAGAAATAGAATGGATTTATATAATAAATAAAAAGAAAACAAGTAGTTAGAATAGAAGTAAAATAGAGAGTGCTAATGTTAGAGGGTCAAGTGTTGTTGGTAGAGCTGTGTCTTTAGTCATTTCTTGAAGATGGCTAAAGTCTCAGTTGCTCGGATCGAGTTGGGCAGGTCATTCCATCAGCAGGGAACAGTTAAGGTAAAAGTCTATGAAAGTGATTTTGTGCCTCTATAATGCACCATTCACTTGTAGAATGCAAGCTTCTAGAGGGCACACAATGAAGTAGTGAATTCAGGTAAAGCAGTGCAGAGCCAGTGGTTGTTTTGTAGGCAAACATCAATGCCTTGAATTTTATGCAAGCAGCTATTGGTAGGGCTGGACGATATGGGCAAAAATTCATATCTCGGAGTGCTCTCATAAAAATAATCTTACTTGTAGGTATAGAATTCTAATTGTCACATTTATTGTCCAACTACAAATATTTCAGCGAAATGTATATTTTAGTCAGAATTATTGCGCTCATATTTAATTGAGCTCTGTCTGGTTGGCGCGCATGCGCACGGCGGCGCTCATTCTCTGAAGTCTAGCGGAGAAGTTTAGCGGAGAATCCCAAAGCAGAAGGTTCATGCACTTCTGACAGAAAAATGGAAATATTTCCATGGCTTTCTAACATTTACAGATGGAGAATATACCTGTGAAATGTAAGTTATGCATTCAGGAAGACAGCACATCTCAAACACATTAAACAGCGCCAGTAGCCTAGCGTCTCTGTCAGCGGCACACGCAGCCTTTCTGTCAGAGCATCTGATGGGGCGAGCCGCTTAAACTAATATGCGAAACGAAACTATAAACTATGTCTTACCAGTTTTTAAAGGCCTTAATATAAAGCGTGTCACATGTTTAGAACAAATTGGATCATGCACTTTCACCGCAGCAGCTCAGTCTGTGTCCTCCGCTATATTTTCAGATGCGCTGGTATCAAACTACTGTATATTGATATAAACCGTATTGCCTCATATCGAATCGCTTATAAAGAAAATATCGATATATCGCTCAAACTCAATATACCGCTCAGCCCTAGCTATTGGTAGCCAGTGCAAATTGATGAACAGAACAATGACCTGACCTTACATGGGTTGCGTATGTACATTACCATTTAAAAGTTTGGGCTTCTAAGATTTTTTTGTGTTTTTGAAAGAAGTCTCTTCCGCTCAACAAGGCTGCATTTATTTAGTCAAAATGCATTAAAAACAGTGGAATTGTGAAATATTGCACTTAGAAACTGTTTAGAAAAAAGAACTGTTTTTATACAGTTTTTAGTATTTATAATGTTTTGAGCTCAGAAGCAGCTTTATTCTGCTTCAATAACCAATATTAGGGTAAAACAAAAGCAGATGGAATTTGCAAATTTGATTCACCAGAGGCCTTTATATTGCATTTCTAATTACCATATGAAACTTGTAATTGGGGGATATAAGAACCACTCACTCTCTTGGCTCTTAACTTCAGTTTTTATAGTCAGATGTATTTAATACTTCAATAATTTGAAACTGAACATTAACACCGAGTTAATCATTCGTAGTAATTGTATGGCTAATTGTAATTACAGACTTGCTTCTCATTTAAATTGACAGCATTGAATCAGTGGTATCAGTCAATTATTTTTTTTATATTACAAATTCAGACGTATGTGTGAATACTGAATGTAGTATGTAATTTAGCAAAATGTTACCAATTTAAGATGCAAGCTATAACATGCAACAAAACAAACTGAAGGGTTTGCATCATATTGATTGGCAACTGTGAGGAGATTATTACACAAAAGCTATATTACTTAAATTATTTATTGGACATTAGTGCCTTGGTTATTTCTTAAACCAAGAAGCCACTGTGATTATACCTCTTCATATTGACAACCTGCTTCTTCCATGGTAAAAATCACTAGCACATGGCCTCTTGTGGGTTAATTTTGTATTTGTGAAGTTCCATTTTCTTTGTGCAGTATTCTGGAGATTTTAATACTAGCCTTTGTTTTAAGGTAAGATTTACCACGCTTATCTTATGGGCATTGGATTGAGAGGCTGTTGAGCAGAGGCTGGATTTAGTGCATATTGACATTGTAATAACGGAGATATGAGGACTATAAATAATCTCTATAACGTTCTAACTTTCAGTCAGTTTGATCTGTGTTGCCCCTCTTGAGTTCCTGGGCCTTGAGGTATTATGATGATCGCTGAGCGGTTGTGCTCTACAGCCAGGCTGATTATTAAGAAGAAAGAGCAAAAAAAAAAAAGTCGCTTTCCATTATTGCTTTCCACGTTGGAAAATTAGATCTACCGAATGGATTTCTGCAGAGCGTGTGAGAGTAAGCGAGCGTACGTCACGCTGTCATTAGTCGGCGCAGTCGCCGTGGCTGTGGTTCTGCTCCAGATCAGTTGAGTTCTGCCCAATGCTGCATGTGTGCCAGCTCTCTCTATCTCACAGCCTGGCATCCTGCCCACCCCTGCCCAGCCAGACTCAGATGGAGGAGTGTGTGAAGCCCTCGCCCCGAAGAAACACTCTATCTCTTCTCAGCAGTGCTGCTGTCTCTTCTCGCTTTCTTCTCTGTCTGTGCACTTTTTCAGAAAGTCACAAACAGGACTCCAGGTATTGGCGGCTGGGATTTAGCCAGAGAGGCTCAGATGTCAGGAGCCAGAGAAGAAGTCCTCTTTTTGATATAAGGACACTGGGCAACCGAGCTCTCAGTGGAAGAAATTTTTAATGCCAGTTCTTTTCCTGTTACACACTAACTTATTCAATTGAAATTTTAGGAAGTTTAGATTGTACCTGTCCAGTTGTATTTGGTTTTATTTTGTCTTGGTTTTCACCAAAGCTTTGTGATACTAATTCTGATTTTTCTGCATTTTCTGAAAAAAACTCCAGATGATAAATGAATTGCATACAATCAAATTTGCCTGACCCACCAAAAAAAACACCCCCCAATCTAAAAAAAAAAAACCCACCATTTTTTTTTCTAAATGATAGCCTGTATTTTTACATGAATTACTGTGGTTTTATACCATATTCAGTGTTGGTACTTTTTTTTGTCAATTATATAATTTAATTTTAACTGCTTTTTTTCCTCACCAAAACTGCATGATACCAATTCTGATGTTGTTTTAGGCCTTCTCTGAAAAAAGTTATAAATGAATTGTGTCTAATCAAATTTGCCTAGCCATCTGAATAACACCCCAAATTAGGGAAACCACCAACTTTCTCAGAATAATAACATGCGGTTTTAAGTACTGTACAAATTAACTTTTATATATATACAGTGGGTACGGAAAGTATTCAGACCCCCTTAAATTTTTCACTCTTTGTTATATTGCAGCCATTTGCTAAAATCATTTAAGTTAATTTTTTTTCCTCATTAATGTACACACAGCACCTGTGACAGAATATTGACAGAAAAACACAGAATTGTTGACATTTTTGCAGATTTATTAAAAAAGAAAAACTGAAATATCACATGGTCCTAAGTATTCAGACCCTTTGCTGTGACACTCATATATTTAACTCAGGTGCTGTCCATTTCTTCTGATCATCCTTGAGATGGTTCTACACATTCATTTGAGTCCAGCTGTGTTTGATTATACTGATTGGACTTGATTAGGAAAGCCACACACCTGTCTATATAAGACCTTACAGCTCACAGTGCATGTCAGAGCAAATGAGAAGCATGAGGTCAAAGGAACTGCCTGAAAAGCTCAGAGACAGAATTGTGGCAAGGCACAGATCTGGCCAAGGTTACAAAAAAATTTCTGCTGCACTTAAGGTTCCTAAGAGCACAGTGGCCTCCATAATCCTTAAATGGAAGACGTTTGGGACGACCAGAACCCTTCCTAGAGCTGGCCATCCGGCCAAACTGAGCTATCGGGGGAGAAGAGCCTTGGTGAGAGAGGTAAAGAAGAACCCAAAGATCACTGTGGCTGAGCTCCAGAGATGCAGTCAGGAGATGGGAGAAAGTTGTAGAAAGACAACCATCACTGCAGCCCTCCACCAATCGGGGCTTTATGGCAGAGTGGCCCGACGGAA
>NW_015537939.1:2054063-2110695 GCF_001515605.1 Sinocyclocheilus anshuiensis | reverse complement strand
ATATATATATATATATATATATGTATATGTGTATATAATTTTTTTTTTTTCAGTCACCCAGTTTTTTTAATCACTCAGCTGACTCACAGACCACTCTTTTGATTTTTTATTTTAAAATTTTATTTATTTTTTAAGCCTCCAGTCAACTCACAGACCACATAAATCTTTCAACCACTGATATAGTCCAAGAAAGCATCTTGAAATATTATTGGTTTTGCCTCTTAGCTTGATAACATCAGCTTTGGGCATTTAAAAAAATATTTGAGTATTTAACGCGACATAAAGCTTGCTTTTACTGTTACTGGTTACCCTTGGGACACTACTCTGAGGCAGGTTCTTTAATTTTGTACCTTCTGTATAAAGGCTCCTGCCTACTCAGCATTAGGTTGGCAACAGTACAGTGGGGGAAATGGATTACCATGTCTGGCTTGGGAGGGGAGAGAGTTTTAGTCTAAGTGGGAAAAGTGGCAGAGTTATTCAGTGCGTGTTGACACTTGACCTGCGGCACAGGCCTGCAGCAGCAGTACGGAGAGTGTCAGGAACTGCTGGGACTCTATCAGCAATACCTCTCCCAACAGCAAGAGAAACTCAACAAGTCTATTACCCTGCTCAATCAGTCCTGCTCCCACAGCAAGGTGAGTACTAAAAGAGAATGTGCCTGTGTGTGGGAGAGAGCGATAGAGGAAAGCCAGGAATGGCCCAGATTGAACATGTGCGTGCACTGAATTTGTATCCTCTATGCTATGTTAAAATTTTGGCTGATCAGTCATGGCTTTGTATAACCATAACAGGAAGAAATTAATTTGTTTGCCCCACTAACTTAATATCCTGGCAGACCAACCAGTTTATCCGGTGACAGGTGATATTTGTTTGTTTTGAGATTTGAGTATTTGGTGAAATTAACTGTATTCTGTATATATAACTTAATTAATTTATAAATATACACACACACACACACACACACACACATAAACTGTAGATATGTATAGTATTGACCTTGAACATGTATAATGGTAACTCACTGCAGGCTGTTGCAAGTTTACCAGTAATTCCCTAAATTAGATTACGCTTATGTCATTTTCCCAGCTACAGGTACCTATTTTTTTTGTATTTGTCCCTCTGTCTTTCACATGGTCAAATAGAGAGATGAGACCACCAAGGTTGCCTGAAACATTAAATGGCATTCATAACTAATTTTACATCTGTAATATGACATTTCGAATTGAAAGAGAATATTTGAAAAAGAAAAATGAATGCTGCAGTTTAATTTTGTCTATCTGAAGCTGTTTGGACATCGGCTGAATTCATTTCTCTGGAAGAACATTTTTTTAAATATATATCTTTACATATATACTGGAACCATTTTTGCAACTGAACTGTTCATACCAATTCTCAATTTTCCTGAAGAAAAATACATAAAGAAATTTATTAAGAAATGATAAGTGAATTGCATTCAAAAAAGTGCCTGGCCTGAATCTGAATAAAAAGCACTCCAAATCTAGGGGAAACCACCAATTGTCTAGCAATATAAAAACTACTCTTAGTTTAATACCCTATTCAAAGTTTATGCTTTTTGTTATTTACTTATTTATTTTTTGTTTATTAATCAGCCAATCAACCTGCAGACTCATAACTACACACAAATCTGTCATGCAAATCTTTCATGACAACCAGTGAATCAGTGACCTATCCTGTCTGAACAGGGTAACGATCAGATATTCAACAAATAAAAAGCCTAAATATCCAGCTCCTTTTATTGCTCAAACTATCATAGATCTCTGGATTATTCATAATAATGGTTCGTTGCTCACAGCAGGCGATTTGAAGTCCAACAGTAATTGCCTTAAAATGTGTTGAAGGTGAATTTGTTACAAAAGCGCTGTTTTGATGGCTCTAGCGGTGGTGCTTTTAAAGGGGATGGATTTAGAGAAGCAGCCTCTCAGAGAGGGGTTTTGGCATGCTGACACTTTAGCATCTATAACTGTTAACCTGTCAGTACACTAAACCCCTCTCAGAGAGGTTCCATCTCCAAATTCATCCCCTTCAAAGCACTGTCGCTAAAAATATTAAAGCTAAAACAAAACAAGAAAACTCACTGACACTAAAAAACTCACATGTTGTTTTAGTTTAGACCGTGCACCCTGTGCACCCTCCATCTTAAGCTTGTATAAGGAAAATGAGCTTGTCCTCTCCGAAACCTTGGCTGTGAGTAATGTATTGGACATCGGCTGAATTCATTTCTCTGGAAGAACATTTTTTTAAATATATATCTTTACACATATACTGGAACCATTTTTGCAACTGAACTGTTAATACCAATTCTCAATTTTCCTGAAGAAAAATACATAAAGAAATTTATTAAGAAATGATAAGTGAATTGCATTCAAAAAAGTGCCTGGCCTGAATCTGAATAAAAAGCACTCCAAATCTAGGGGAAACCACCAATTGTCTAGCAATATAAAAACTACTCTTAGTTTAATACCCTATTCAAAGTTTATGCTTTTTGTTATTTACTTATTTATTTTTTGTTTATTAATCAGCCAATCAACCTGCAGACTCATAACTACACACAAATCTGTCATGCAAATCTTTCATGACAACCAGTGTGCACCCTCCATCTTAAGCTTGTATAAGGAAAATGAGCTTGTCCTCTCCGAAACCTTGGCTGTGAGTAATGTATGTGTACATGCTCCGCAACCTCCTCTTGAATTAGTCAGCGGCCCATTTCTGTCCCCTGAGAGGTGGAAGATTCTCCTTTGTCCTGAATGTTTATCTCTTTGGTGATTGACCTTGGGTTGTTGCGTTCTCTTGGGATGAGCCCACACTTTCTGACTCCCTTGAGTAAAACCTGCCTTTGTGGCCACATTATTAAATGGTCAGAGGTGACGTGTATACTTTTTGTACCTATGCCCTGTCCCACAGATTCCTAGCAGCGAGGGGGTGGCCAGGAGGTCTTGGGGTGGAAGAGGAACTGCTTTAGATGGATCTTACTTGGACCTCCCTTCATCAGGAAGCAAAACTGATAGAGGCGGGTCAGTGGAGTGCACTCATTCATTCTCAACGGGACTGTTCAGTGCACCCTCCAGCAGTGACCAGAACTGTGAAATCCATGACAGGCACACCAAACACAATTCTGAAGGTGGACGTAGTGATCTCAGCTTCTCCAACAGTGAACCCTCAGCCTGTAATGCCCTGAGGCTGCATGGCGCCTCTGAACCCAAGTGCTCTCATCAGTGCCACAGAATGGAAAATGATGGCATGTGTGGTGCTAATCGAACTGGAATAGCACCACTGTCTGTTCGGGAGAACTGGGAAGAGAAACGACGATGTCTGCTCCTGCAGAAGAAACAGCTGGAGATGGAGAGGGAGAGAATTCAAGCTCGGTTGGCTCAACAGGAAGAGAAACTTTTGCTCCAGAACAAGCAACTCCGCCAGTCATACCTTCAGTACAGCAAGTAAGAGTCTGGCACAAACCATAAGTTTAAATATTATTAGCATTTTTTAATGCATTGTTTGATTTAAAATAGAGAAAAGTTCATGCACCTATAAAGTATTTCAATTTAGTGTACTGTAACCATGAGGGATAAGTTCAACTGTTTTTGATAGTAATCAACATTATGCAGCCTAATTTGAATTGAACCATGAACATTGTTTTAATTTGTCTCTTGAAGGCTTCAGCAAGCAACCACAACAGATTTTGAGAGACCTCTAAATGGAGACAGCAGTTTTAATGAGGGTCAACAATCCAGTTTTGTAATGGATCAGTTGACACACAGGTGAAGCTTGTTTTCAAAATTGCATTGAATGCAGAAAAGGGCTGGAGAGATGAATAAATAAATAAATAAAAGTAATATTCAAGTATACTCTATGATTCAAATTTAGGTTCTGTATGATTTGTTTTTTAAAGCTGCAGTCTGTAACTTTTTTTGGTTAAAAATGATCCAAAATAAATTTTTGAGCAAGTACATGGACCAGCCAGTGTTCAAACCTATCGCCTTTACCTCGATTCACAACGGTAAGCTTGTAATAAAGTTTTCTAATTTGAGTGGTACAGGTAGGTTTTCGCGGGAAATTCGAACATGGCGCTGCGTCATTACATCACGTCTGTAAACATAAAGAATTTGTCCCGGCTAGTCTGCTATATTGCACTTGAGGATGCTGCAGATGACGGATCGTTTATAGCCTTTTCTCACAGCAGCTGGAATAAATGGCGAATTGTAATCCAGAAAGGTCGAAACGACAGTCATCAGTGACTGGAGATTCACCCGTAGTCAAAACCAAAAGAATTAGTACTGAGAAGTGGCTACAGAAAAAAAGAGAATGCGACCGGGCCATTGCTAAAACAAGAATAAATATCGGCAGTGCTTTTGAAAGGTGGTGTGAACTCTGTGTTTTGAAGGAGTTTAAAACGGACGCAGACGGCTTTTATTCTGCTGGACAGGTAAGACATTTCAATGGTTCATTGTGTAATTAGGTAACTGTAGCACTTGTTCACTTAATCAATACAGTTATGGAGTTTCTTATGTTATGCTTTTTTCCTCGTCTTGCTATGTTCATTATGATAAAAGATTTATTTAAAAGAGAACGAGTTGTAAGGTACTTTAATTAGTTTTTTGGGTTACAAGAACAATTTCTTTATATGAAATTCGAATTGTATGACAATTAGAGATTAGACTGTACAGAAATTGAAATCTACAGGTAAAGCTAATACACACTAAATACACGCACTCACGCAATGCTAATGTTATTAAGCGTCAACAATTTGAAAACAAAGTATAACAATAATAATAATTTGTCACGGTTTGATGTGATATGAGCTAACCGATCATTAGATTTAATCACCATTGATAGCACAATTTATTGTAATGCTTTTTTCCTCAGTTGATCAGAACAAAAGTGGCTGTTGTTACTTACTCTTTCAGATGACATTCTCCAGTGAAATCTCTTATTTGGGTCATACTTTCAAGATGTAGAATCTGTGAATACAAAGTGCAGTATCCACACCGGTGCGGTGACTGACAGCCACACATTAGATTAATTCGTGCTGGAGCCGTGCCGGTGCACAACCCACGCAAGGAAGATAATTCTGCAAACAGCTGCAATTGCAGGTTTTCAAACAGAGATGGCGACAAAGAGGCAAAACTTAATGGACTGCAGCTTTAATTAATACTTTTATGCAGCAAGGGTGCATTAACTTGATCAAAACTGACAGTAAATCCATTTATAATGTTACAGAATATGTTCAATTGAACTTGCTGTTCATGAACGTATCCTGAAAAATGTTCATAAAAAATTAAGGAAATTAATTGAGAATTAACTGTTTTCAGCATCATGAAATGTTTATTGAGCACCAAAATCAGCATATTAAAATTATTTCTCAAGGATCATGCAGACTGGAGTAATAGCTGCTGAAAATTCAGCTTTTCCATTACAGGAATAAATTATATTTTAAATTATATAAAAATAGAAAAGTTACTTTAAATTGTGATTTAATATTTCAGAATTTTACTGTATTAATTAAATATAGCCTTGGTGAGCAACACCAAACTTTTAAACAGTAGTGTAGACCAATATCTTTGCTCTCTCTCCCTCTCTCTATCTCTCTGTTATTCAGAAGTGAAATAAAAGGAGAGTCACACACTTTGCAGGGAAATGTTCAACCTTCGTTAAGTAACGTACAGTCACAGCAACACACATCAAGTATTGAACAGTCTGCACCCAAGATTTCACAAGGTACATGCACAAGAAATTATGCAGAATATGTTATACCTTTCTGCTGTTATACCTTTTTACTTCACATCTTTAATTGGAAATTTCCTTTCAAGCATCTCTAATTTTCTCCCTGCAGATATCTCCATTACCAAGAAGGATATGGCCACCTCTCCTGTGGTTCCACAAAGCTTCCAGACATCTGCTCTTCCCCAAATTTCTCCTTTTGGACCTCCTAGCACTCCAAAGGCTTCCAGGTGAGTTAAGGTGTCCCTCAGGGTTCTGTCTTTGGTCCACTCGTGTTTTCCCCTTGCTATGGATGGGCTTCTTCATACACACATCTAGTTCCCGCCCAGCCGTCTAACACAACCAATGTGTTTTTACACACCCTTTCTATATTTTTAGTTGAGCAAAACATGTAATTTTGCCACTTGACAGTTCGGTCACTCAACTACCACTTTCTGTAGAGAGGCTGCTGTTGCAATTTAAAGATGGGTGGGGTATGGTGCTTGAGAGAAGCCACTCTCAGGAAACTCAGTGAAAAGACCCATACCAGTAAATACAATTTAACAAGTTCAATTCAGGAAGGAGTGAAAAGAGGGAAATGACAGCAATTTTGGCTCAACAGCACAGCGGGGGCCAAGCCTATGTATTAATTGTGTTCTTGGGCTCCCTGTCTCTGTGATAGAGCTTCTTAATGCATGCATGCATGCGAAAAAGGAGAAGGGGTGGGAGCAGCGATGTATGGGGGAATCAGAATAAAACAGGGAAAAAGGGAGAAGAAGCGAAGAAAGAGGAAAAAAAGAGGAAGCTGGTCTGGGCCGAACGCAGTGCGAAGCCTGTTTGATGAGTTAAATGAAGATTTTTGCCGGCCAGCGCTGAGGCTGACAGGAGCCAAGCTGAGTCCCATTAGCTGGCGTAGCAGGGCCCAGCAGCAGGTGTAATTGAACCGAGTCTTCCAGCCTGGGCCGAGAACGCGGCGCCTCCCTCAGCTTAATGAGAAAGAGTGAGGCACAGAATGAATCACTGACCGCTAGCGCGAGACACACTCTGGGATAGAGAAGGAAATTCATTACCGTTTTCTTTTAACGTAGAAAGGTAATTAATGTGACAGCATGTCTTTTTTTTCCTCCCCCAACCCCCACAGCATGAGCATGTCTCATTTAGCATGCCATCTCTGAAAAATGCAGATTATTTGTAAGTCGTTTGTAAGGCATATTTCTTCTCTTTTTTTCTAGGAGAAAATATACTGACTTCAGAAGTAATTGCCTTTTTTCTCCCTGTTATATGTTGTGGTGAATATTTTGCATTAATATGTTCTTTTCTGTCTCAGACGTTTCATTACCGAGCCAGAACTTTTACAGGGGCTGGGAAAATTAGGCTGCTTTGTGTGCAGCTATGATATTTTTGGGAGGCATACCAAGAGAATGTCAGAACTGACAGGGAATTGAATACTCGCGTATGCATAATATGGGGAAGTTGAGAAGGGCCAAATGTGAACTAAAGACCAGGGCAGAGATGTTTCTCTTAATGAACAGTCAAACTGTTGAATTTCAAGTAGCCATTCCAGATTCACCTTTATTTGTGACATCAAGCAGCTTTAACGTCAAAGATATGTGATAAAATAGCCAATGGAATAGTTTTTTTACTTACACATTTCTCTTAGGATTGTGAATTGATTCGATTAGAAGATTTTAATTGAATGAATTAATGATTTGCCGTGGTTAAGAAATCGCACATCAATATTTAGAATCTCTAAACTAGCTTAAATTGCTCCGATGGTAGGAAAATAATAAATATAAAAGTTAATTAAGATAATTGATGAAAATGGAACTTTACATTGACAGCACAAATATCTGTACATATGACATGCAATTCATATTTTGATTTAACAGGACATATTTGGCTTGGTTGGTAAAGCATCATGGAAAACCTTCCTTTGCCCCACTAATACCAAACATGAACTCTGAGATTACCACGTTTATGCCAACCAGCACTGTGGAAAGTCTATGTATGGAAGATAAATATTTTATTGTTGCCCACCGTCTGGAAGGTACCTTTGCATTATTCAAAACCAAACCTGATTTGAGGAAATCAATGAAGTGTGTCATTTTATAGTTTATTTATTTATTTAAGAAGCCAGAGGTTGGATGCCAGCAGTCTTCTGAACAACCTCAGGTCTGGTCCAGGGTCTAATGGGTCTGATGCTGTATGGACACACTCTTGAAGAACAACCTATAGCTGTCAGCCCACAATGAATCAATAGACAAGCACTTTATTACTACAAGTTTGCTTAAAGGAAAAAAAATGCCCTGGGAAAAAAAAGCTCAGGTTAATGAAAATGATTATGGATATATCCTGTCTGCTATAGATCATACCATTTCACTCAATCTGAAATAGGTAGTTTTCTTTGATTGGCAGTATCCTTGGGTTGTGTAAACTCAAATGCTGATTCTTGCATGGTAACACACTTAAATTGGTCTTGTCTTTCAAATTCTGGCTTTTTTAACTCTTGTTAAAGCAAGTGTCACTATTTCTGTCTTTAATAAATAGTTGGTGGTAAGGATTTAGAATTTTAAACTTCGACATGTTTGTAATCCCGCATCATTTGTGGAGTTGAATGATTGAGGAGAGGTGCGTGTTATTATTTTCTTAGCAACCAGACTTTTGATCTTTAAGGTTTTCATATGGTGGGTGATAAAACTTGCGTAAAATCTTGTACACGTACATTAATAAAGAGTTCAGAAAGACTGTGGTGGGCTCTTTTGACACTGTTCAGCATCCTCCATAAACACCATAGAAACCAGACAGCAATGCTTTAGCAACTATGTAACAATATGCCAAAAACAACAATATTTATTTTTAATAATATTTTTAAAAGATTTATGTTTATTTAATATTTATATATAATTATATAAAAAGCCCCATCGTCGTGATGTTGTGTTTTGCATGGCAAGCTCCTCACATTTCCCTTTAGAAATATAAAAATCTTGTGTGAGTTGATCTCGCTCAGGAGAGTGGACTGTAAGTGTCACAGAACGAGAAGGAGATGAATTATGCAGTCAGACTGATAAAACTCCACAACCTCCGTAAGAGTCATCAAAACAATACACTTATCAAACCACGTCCTTCTTTCAAATAACTTCCACCTTTTTAAATTAACCTGTGCAGACTTGGGCCATCTTTTGTGAACTTTCTGAACTAATCTAACTAACTTCTCTTCTAATCTTTAAAAAAATGTTTTAATTGTGTATCTTATTAAAATTTTCAGGGCTGGTTTGATAGAGCCGAAGTGAGAAATGTCAGTGCTCCTGTTCATGGCCTGTGCCTCTCCTCAGCTTACTATTGATTTGGAAGAAAATTGACATGCAGTTTTGTCTGTATTTGCCGTTTTAAGATTTTTTATATTACTGTTTGGGCTACAAATTTGTTTGGGCTCTCAGGCGTGACAGACATTTTTAATGAGAACAGTAAAATAACTGGAGTCTGGAAACTGATAAACTGTCTTTTGTTTGGAATTATTGAAGTAGAACCTGATTCTTTCTCTGTCTTTCACCCTCTCTCTGTATTTTACTCCTCCTCGCTCTCATTGATGCGAGTAGGAGTTTTTTTATGCCCATGTTTGCAAAATGAGTTAACCTGTAGAGATTCTAGTATATTCTTTATACTTTTGTATGATTTCCAAAAAAGTATTGCATATATGCATATATATATATATATATATATATATATATCGGCATGATGTCTAGCTTTTGAGGATCTTTTGGTCTACTTCACTTTGTCAGGCAGGTCCTATTTAAGAGATTTCTTCGTTGCGAACAGGTGTGGCAGTAATCAGGCCTGGGTGTGGCTAGAGAAATTGAACTCAGGTGTGATAAACCACAGTTTTAACAGGGGGGCAAACACTTCTTCACACAGGGCCATGTAGTTTTGGATTTTGTTTTCCCTTAATAATAAAAACCTTCATTTAAAAACTGCATGTTGTGTTCACTTGTTATCTTTGACTAATATTTACATTTGTTTGATGATCTGAAACATTAAAGTGTGACAAACATGCAAAAAAATAAGAAATCAGGAAGGGGGCCAACACTTTTTCACACCACTGTATATATACACACACACACACATACACACACAGTATATATTCATTTTTAAAATAATAATAATATTTGATTAGTTA
This sequence comes from Sinocyclocheilus anshuiensis, assembly GCF_001515605.1. NCBI lineage: Eukaryota > Metazoa > Chordata > Actinopteri > Cypriniformes > Cyprinidae > Sinocyclocheilus > Sinocyclocheilus anshuiensis. The sequence goes on along the minus strand of NW_015537939.1, from coordinate 2,100,806 downwards.
TTTATATATTTTCTCTTTTCAATAATTCAGGAATTCACTATTTAATTTAACTATTTCATTGTATTTTTCTCTTCAGTAATCTGGTTACTTAAATACTGCCATCGTTCCGCTCACATCTGCTTTTCTATTTCAGGCATCTTGAACTCTGTTCCTAACCCCTACTGATCCGTTGAGTGAACAGATAGCGTTTGGGATTAGCAAACCTCCTCTTAAGTGATATTAATGTCTCATGGTCATTCACCAGTGGACCTTGTGAAAAGCAATGAAAGCATTTGGGTAAATATGACTGCCAAACACATTAGCATTCTCGCCGGCAATTTCCTCCTACCAACGCCCTAACATCCCCCTCCCTCCCCCGCCCAAACTACACCTACCCCTTCCCTTGTTATAGATTGTGACCGGCGGTAAGAAATGCATTATTCATATCGGCAATGTCGTCCGTTGATGGATGGCTGTTTGAGAGGCCTGTCCGTTAAATAAATCAACAAATAAAAATGCTAATTCTCACATTTCAAGAGGGTGCCTTGCCAAAGTCCCACCCCATCAGCCATCCACCCTCAGTGTAAGCTCTCCTTCTCTTTCCCTCTGATGCAAATGTGCAAAAGAATTGTCGGATGGCAATCGATTGTCATTCGCCAAAATGACAAAATGAGATTCCCGGATTGGACATTACTATCATTGTTATAGGACTGGATGTAAATGAAACCTAGATTCAAGTTTCAGGCTTAAAAGCAAAAGAACATTAAGCAGCTTGATCTATTATGATGTCATGAAATATTTGTAATTTGTTTTTTATCATGAGTGAATATATGAAGTTGCATACTGACATTCAGCGAGCAAGTCTCTTTCTCAAACAGTCTTGTAACTGGCTCTGTAATCGCTAGCAAATGAAACATACCTGACAGATAAAATGCAAATGTTGTTTGTGTCTGTTAGTTAAGAACATAATTCTTGTAACATAATATTTATTGCAAAGTAATTTCATTAAGAAAACTCCATTTATACAAAATAACAGCCACATCAAAAGTGAGTACTCAGAAACATTCAGTGTAAAATTGCAGGAGTGAAATGAGACGTTCCTGATTATGTATGTATTACTGGAATATAGGTTGACAAGTTAACGGTGCAAAAACAACATAAGAGTGGAAGTCTGCATTAACTGTTTTATGTAATCGCTGAAATGCAGTTGGGCTCATGAATTGGAAAGGTGCAATGTACTTACTTCTCACTAGGGCTGTATCATAAAATATCATGATGAAGAGAAGGAAAATTAGAAGTGCTTCCTTGGCAACTAACTGAAATAAGTTGAAGTACTAAATTTCTCAAAATTGCACTTGATATGGAGTTGCTGCCTTTGTAGGTTGTTCCAAATCTGTCCCTTGTGAAGAACCCTTCATATAGGCCGTAGACAGCATGGCAGCTCTCTAGGGTTTGGACCAGAGCTCTTGTGTTTGTCTGATGGCAGTGTGCAGAACAGCCAGTATAGTACAGCATATGTAGGTTTGTTAATGGTGAATGGTTGCGGCCTCCAGAGTTCAGGGTCAGAACCGTAACAGCGGTTAACAAACTGTCCTGGGTCCAGGTGGTCTGTCTAAGGACCAGCTTCTCAGAGGTCTTCTCAATGTGTGAAGTGAGATCAACTGGTCTGCAGTCCTCAGGGAACCGGGGGTTTCCAATCTTTGGCAGCGGAACAATGCAGGATGTCTTCCAGAGCTAGGGCACCTTCATCAGTAACAGTGTGAGGGAGAACAGGTGCTCAGGAACCCCACCGCGCTGGCTGTGTGAACATGTGTTCAACACTCTGGGGATCAATCCGTCTGCCTCAAAACTAATCTTTACCTGTGCAGAGATTCTCCAGTTCGCTCAGTCCTCACCTGGTCAACTGAAATAGACAGTTGAAGGATGGGAGGTGTAGGCATAATTTTCGATTTTAAGAGATAGTTCACATAAATGTGAAGAGCCTGTCATTATTTGTTTCAAATCTGTAGGAAGAATGTTTTGGCTGCATTATTTCTCGCAATGAAAATGGTTTGGGTTGGCAAGCCTCAAAAATGACAAAATTTTCCACATTTATTGTTGTTCGACAAATTTTCGTTGGCAAATTCCAGTTATTTCAATAGTAATTTTGCGTGAGGGTGAAAGTTTTCTCTACACAGATTTCACTGTGGGTTCAGCTTGGTTACATGGATTTGCAGCGTTGATCAAACAAAAAAGCTTTTGGTATGTGACTTGTGTCTTTATCGTTTCATCACTAATTTGAAAATTGACACTTTTTGCAGGCAAAATTTCACCGAATATAACTGCACCTTAAAAGTAGTCCATACATAGTTGCTATATTCACTATATTCTTCTGTAGTCATATGATAACTTTTGTGAAAAACAAACTCAAATTGAAATATTTGTTGAAAATTGTCCCTTTTCATGCACGTTAGTGTTGTTGTTTTGAGTCTTGGTCCTGTTTTAAATGTCCTTTTAGTTTTTTAGTCAACCTATCCTGATTTTTTTTTTTGTGAATTTCAGAAAATTTTTGTCTAGAATACTTGTATTTTATTCTTGCTGCATAATGCTTAAAGTGTTAATCCCAATTATTTTGCTCAAATGTTTAATCACAATTACAGTTCATGATTATTGTCATGAGAAATTGTCATGAATTATTGCACTTTTATCTATAAGCACAAATGAAGAGAAAGTCTGCTCATACGATTAGTTTATTTTGCCTCATCTAGTTTCGGCTCATCTTTTTTCATCAACGATATTGCTTGATGTTGATATAGTCACAGTTAGTCAAAATCTAGTGTGCTGCCAATACCCAAACATAATTTTAAAGCACCATAGAGACTCCTCTCAACATAAGCCTAAAAGGTAGGCAGCATTAATATCTTAATATTACTTAACAAAATTCAAGATATTTTCTGGTTAAGGCAGTACCAAAAAGCATTGCGCCAAGCTTAGTGAAAAAAATAAATCCAAAATGGAGAAGATGAGATTTATATGCATAGATTTAATTAAATACTGACATATAAATAGGTCAATCTTAAAATAACCATTTTATCCTTCACGTTTAGATAAGCAACATGCTACCGTTATACTCTACTGGAATAAATTGTGAATCGCGTCTTACAGTACGTGAGGAGTTGTTGTCTATATTAATTGTTCCAAATAATTCACTTTTGAGCTTCCATCTTAGAAAGGATGTTTGTCTAGAAGGCAGAGCTTTAGAACAGAGCTAATGTGTTTCCTGAGAAGGATGGAAGTTTGAAGTTCAGACAACCTTTAATTTCTATTTACCTTTCTGTGGAAATATTTTCAGGTATAGCCAAATACTTTCATGATTTCAGACCAAAAACGTGTGAGACACCAAGGAAATAGTGGATGGCATGTATCTCAGCGTCCTGGATAATCACAGCTGTCATGGTTGTGAAGCAAATACTGCTTTCATATGTCAGAGGCACTCAGTGGATGACACAGTTTTCTGCCTCTTATAGGAGCCGAGATCCCTCAGACACACACACACACACACACACACACATCTGTATGAATACCCACTCATCCCCTCTGCTGCATGGATGCAAATCAATGCTGTTTAGAATGAGCAGTGAATTATGTTAGCAGCATCAGTGGAGCGTGCTTTAAGAATTCATGTTTTATATCTGAAATGTGCGCGTCTGTACTCGATGAATAATTTATTAAGCACCTCGACTGAGGGGTTGAATCTTTATTAGCTTAATCTTTGTTTATTTATTCTTTTATTTATTTATCTCCTCACTCGGCTCTCAGTTTTCCTTCCAAACTAGGAAAAAAACGAGCTGACTTGTTCTTCATATGCACCCTAAGGCCACATGTTTCAAAGCCTGTGAACTCTGTCGTCTATTCAGATGCAACAATGTTGTTTTTATGTAGGGGAATCTGAGGATGTACAGCATTCCGAGTGCTATGTACATTTTCATGCTTTTATTTATATCACATTTGTCCACTTCCGTTTTAGTTTATAAAACAATTCTATGACATTTTCACTGAGTGATGATGTACATTTTCATGCTTTTATTTATATCACATTTGTCCACTTCCATTTTAGTTTATAAAACAATTCTATGACATTTTCACTGAGTGATGTTTTTTTTTTTTTCATTGTTAGGTTGGACGACTCTTTGATTGAGCTGTTGGACATTATCAGCCCCGTATCCAATACAGAAAGGTACCGAATCAACCCCTCATCCCGGAGGAGTTTCGTCGCCCCTCAGTCCTTTCAGAAGACTCTTCTCTCTCCTTGTGGCCCCAATCGTTCCTCTCTGCAAGACCTGGAGGAGAGCGAGATCTTAGAAGACATCTTTTTCATCTGTTGAAGGGTTATCATGGCGACTCAGATTGATTGTAGGAATAACTGAATTTGAATGATCATTAATTATTCATGTGCTCTTAATTCTGCCTTTTAAATCTCTTTAGTGTCTTGAAATAATTATGGTCTTAATTTTTAACTTTTTTTGTGCTATTGACGTATTCAAGGTTTATTTTTGCCTTAATAAAATGTGTTTATTAATAAATGGTGTTGTTTATTCAGTCACAGATGGTTGGGCAGCAGCACCATTAAAGTACACAGGCTTTCCAAGGAACTAACTTGGCAACATATATGTTTAAAGAGCTCCTGAAGAACAGTTGCTGTGATCTGTAAGGCATAATCCCACTGTCAGCTGATGAAATGAGAAATTCTCATAACAGTGACTAGTCAGTAAGATGCATTTCTAGTCAGCACTGTTTTCCACAATATTCATGAGTCATTGAATTTTCTGCATATATTAACAAATTTGTTTTTCCACAGGGGGTGTAGCATGATTTTTAATGTGTCCCCTCACTTTCCTATTCCCCTGCTCTTCCCAATATACACCGCATATATGCTTTGATACTTCAAACTCGATCTGGGAGCATCAGTATATGCAATGGGTTTCAGCCAAACATCGCTCCAGGGCTATTGGTCTAATTTGATCTGAAGTGTTGTAAAGAAAGTTTCAGAGAGGCACCCGTGTGTGTGCATGTAAACCCTCCGCCTTTGAAGTGGTTTCAGAGTACATCAGTCGTGCCACAAATCCATAAAAAGAGAGAAAGAGATAAAAACAACGCATAAAAAGGCTTGTATAGACATACAGCAGGAAATGGGACAAGCATAATGCTGCTTTATTCTACACTGTGCTTTATTACTGGGCTTAAGCGGAAACTCGTCATTCAGTAAAATTACAAAAGAGAGTCTAGGGACCAGAGAAACGTGGAGTTGAGAACAGGGCAGGAGCTCCGGCAGCACTCCGACTGCTAATACAGCTCAATCTCTTTGTGATAGGCTTGGCAAAAATCCACAGATACCACCCAGCACGCTCAACTGTGCTCAAAATGTCTGAAAATCTTTTTTTTTGGTATTTTTCTTTTTTTTAAACCCCATTTTACTGCATTGTTTCTGTAAGTTCTGACGAGTTGAAGACAGTTAGTGCTAATGAAGAACTGCTATAAAACCAGAGTTGCTGAGAGTCTGATGGATTAGTGCAGTTTTTCTTCCTTTTTTTCCAACGTGTTTGAAAAAGCAGTGAAGCAAATCGGAGTTCTGACAGATGCATGGAATCGCAGAACAGAAGAAAACTGCAGACAGTTCTAAGAGGTGCAGCAAAAACTTTTGACACCAGTCCTTCAAGAGTTCTACATTCTCCATAAAGGATTACCCTGATTCTGCCAGTTGCATTGTTCCATTGTGTCTCACAATACAAAAACATGTAAAAATATATTTAAAAAAAAAAGCAGTTTAAATGACGAAATGATATTCGGTGCATTACAAACATAAAAATTACAACCGTTGAAATGATAAAAGTACATATATTAGTATTTTAAAATGGAAAAAAATAATTTAACAAATGACATTTGAAAAAAAAAAAAGACGAATGAATACATAAATCGGCAAATAAATAAGCATGTTGGCAGCAGTTCTGAAAGTGACATTAATGTTCGGATCAAATCTGATTGGCTCTTATGTTCCATAATTAAATACCTTACAACCATACTGCATCTCAAAGGACTAGAGTTTACCTGTTTTAATTCAGTTTTCATTTTTGTTCAGTGTCATTTTGTCTTCTTGGTCATCCAGTCCTTCTAGATAGAAGTAAAAGACTATAAAATATGCAAACCTGTATATACAGAGGAACAGAGCAAAAAAGAGAAGAAGAAAAAACCCATTTACAGTATATTCAGTAGTTCTTGTATATACTTATATATATTTATAATAAAATTTCTGTTCTGTCTTGTCGGTTTTGTCAACTCTACATTTCCAGATTGCTATGTAAACAGTTGCAGCTGAAACAAGAAGGAAGATGATGAGCGCGAGAGACAGATGCTGAGAAAGACCGAAAGAGAGAGAAAGACAGGTGACACTGAAATCCAACAGACGGAATGCATATCCTTGCAAAAGATCCTGGAATACCTGAATGATCATGGGCAAAATACAACATTCTCGGAACCCGTCTGAAGACGCGTCGATTCAGAACTGGATTCCCCTTCGAAATGAGGTGAACCAACTACTGCCCCCCCCCCCACTACTGTACAGACGTTTTACTCCTCGGTAAAGCTGATTAACCAGCTCTGGAATTATCATATATTTACAATAGTGCCATCTTGTATAATAGGTCAGTTGCAAAACATAACCAAAAATCGTTAAAGTCCTTAATTTGCAATAAGAAATTCAAAAACTCGCGTTCCATCCTCAACACCCGCGCGCGGGAAAACTCCTCTCGAATCCGTCTGAACGCTGAAGCAGCACATGCAAACACGCGATGTGATGCGGATTCTGACGATACTTGTGCAAAACCTACATAATGCCCACTTCATTGTAATCGTAAGCAGAACGTCGAGTGGGTGTAAATCGGTAAATGGCGGTGTCAAGCTGCACAGGTTTGTCATGTCAACAGATATTTGAAGGCTTCGCTGTTTGCTGGAGCTATAGTAGTTTTATTTTTTGTCTTTTAGATTTTGTAAAGAAGAAGAGTGTTTCTGTTGTTTTGACATCATAATAATGAATGGCTGCTAGCGGTGTCGTAGCACAGTGCTGCCAGGTGCACGGACGCACTGCTGACGATTCGACGGCGCATGCGCGAACAAGGCGATCGAAGTTAGAAAAACCGCCAGGCGTTCGTTTTTAACGCCAGCGCTCGGTTCGAATGAAGACGTCGTTTGTTTGCGAATGTTTGCAAAGGCGGGAGGCAGATATGTCCGCATTCTGTACTGGTTCGTAATGATCCTGATTCTCTTTAAACTCTCTTACGAGAGGAGGCCTTTTTGCATTTGTAAGTAGCATGTACACATATATACACAAACAGAATCAGTTTTCCTACCCTCGCGTGTGTGTGTGTGTGTGTGTGTGTGTCTCTCTGTGTTGGCGGATAAGGAACGTTATATCGGATCGAGAGGAATGCCTGCAGATTGCAGCTGCCGATTTGAGATTCTTCCCAGTGGTAAAAGCCCAAAGCAGAGCAGTGGTTTCAAACTCCAGCTTAAATCTACAAAAAAAAAAAAACCTTACAGCTCTACATATTGAATAGTCGGTTTCTATATATACACACACATATAAAATATATGCATATAAATACATATATGGGTTTTGGGATTAATATCGTATGTATCCATATATATGCTGTACATGTGCATAAATATGAATACATACTGCTTGAACGTCTGCTATACATATACATATTGTATGTACGGTATATATAAACAGGACTGTTTATCTCAAACCTCTTTAAGATGGTCTCTTAACTACAAGGTCAGGACATAAGATAGAAAAGGTAAGGCTGCATTATGGAACAACCCTTCCCATGCACCCTTTCTCTCACCACAGAGAAAAACTAGAAGAGAAATAAAAATAAATATTTTTCATTTTGAGCAGTAATTGTAAACTAGCGAAGTGAGCGGCCATCGGAAATAGTTCTGCCAGTATTCAAAAGCATATCAGCAATCTATATATATATGCATTTATGCATATAGTCATATATGGTCTTTTTATACATATATCATCTTCTTTTTTTTTTTTAAATACAACTCTTAAACCGATTGGCACAGCAAGAGATGCAGTGGTCCAATTATGTTACAGGTATGAGTCTTTTTTTTTTCTTCTTCTGTTTCATTTGTGATAAAAAGGTTTGGTCATTTGGTCCCTACACAGCTAAGGAATGACAGGTAAGTCTCCCAGCGGACGGAGGCTGCGGTTTGTGGCAGCCGTTGCCCCTGGAAACGGACAGGCACTCCAAGAAAAAAGTTGGCCATCCCAAGTCGAAGCAAGTTCTTGTCCTGAATTGTCACATCCTTCCAAAAAGTTCTGTCTTTCAAGTTTTTGTTCTTTTTTTAATCCGTTTTGTTGGTTTCTAAAACAGTTCTTTAAAAAGTTTTCCCAAAGACGTGTTCAATATTACATGATTCCCATCTAAAAGTCTATCTTAGTTTTAAAAAGTGTTTTTTCCATACTACTTATTCATAGATTCGGAGCCTTTTAAAGGGCTTACATTGTTTTTCTTTTTCTTTTTTTAAATATATATATATATATATATATATATATTGTGTTGGTCTTCAGTACTGTGGTCCTGCAAAATAAGGTCTCGGGGGTTCGGAGAAGGGAGTACGGTATGGTCCAGTAACACCGCGGCTCCCCTGAGTTAAACACCGAAGTCCAAAAAGGTCCATTGAGCCTGGTGGTGGTATATCACGCAGGTACGTCCTCCTCATGTCCCGCTTCAGCTCTATTGTATCCCCAGCCCCGATGATCTTGATCTGTTGTGTTTTCAAATACATTTGGCATGTTATCAACATGTGTTCCAGCTCTACAAAACCTAGGAAGGAAACACAAAAAGAACGGAAGCATTTAAAGGTATGAAATGAAAATTCATCTCATCTAGTCATGCATGTGTTTTAATTTATTCATTCATTTTTTTGACCTTGTAATGTTTAATCACATTGTCATAACTGGATCTTCTGGTGAAAACATCACACTTGTCTGGTGATGTGCTGTTTTATTGTGACTTTAAAGACCACATATGGTGGCTTTTAATCCATGCTTGTTAGCTTAGTCCATCTGTTGCTGCTGTATTAAACATTTGACAAATTAATTATTAATAAATATAATTATAATATTTAATGTATTATTATTTATATAATTATATAATATAATTATATAATTTTTTTCTCTTCTGGGAAAATGGGCAATAAATAAAAATGATTTGTATTAATCAAGCTATTCAACAAAACTACACGCGCACACACACACACACACACACACACACACGTCAGCAAAAATATATGAAGAGTTCATTTGCGAAAGCAGAGAGCTCAGTTTTTAACAATTTTCAAAAATCATGTTTTTTGCATTGTGCATTCCAATTAATCTCAAACATAAACTCTTCATATATATTTTAATAATAAAAAAAATCTTAAGTCTTACATTTAGACATTGTCTGACGTTTTGATTCTTTATATTGTTATAATGATGTTTAGCTATTTTGCTGTAAAACGACAGAAATAAGCAAAATGATTTTTGCAGTGTATCTGGAAAAGGGTTTAATGTATGTGGTCAGTGCTGAGATGTGCAGGAGCCGTACTGTGTGAGATGCCTCACTAGCTGTGCAAGTAGATAATAGCCTGGCCCAGTTAAAAGGCATCAGCAGGGTAAATTAATGACACAGCATTGATTTTCCATCTTCATTTAGATGAGGAGATGTGAGATGATCTGAGATACATGGAAACGACTAATCTTTCTCCTTCCGTCACAGCCCTGCCCCAGACTAGAGATGTGTCAGTATGTGTGTATCTTTGTGTCTTTTGGCTCCAAGGTGATTTGGCTAACCTATCGTTCCCTGTGTGCAGCGGCGGCCTTCACCCCCAGGGTCAGGGGTGGCTGGGGGGAGGGACGGGGCTAATATGGGCGGTTGGCATCCTTTGGCCTCTTCAGCTGCACTTTGAGTCTCTTCATGCCGATCTGAAAGCCGTTCATGGACTGGATGGCGGCCTGAGCGCTGCCTGGGTTATCAAAGCTCACAAAGCCTGGAGAACGAAGGGAGAAAGATGGAGACAGAGAGAGGACGACAGGTTAGCACCAGATGGATGAGAAGGTAATGCGATGGACAGATGGACGTTAGATAGGATTGTGGGAAGGTGGAGTTGGGGGGGGTGGGGGTTAGGTGAGAAATGAGGCCAGAAATGATTTTATGACAAAGAATGAGGTGAGCGTGAAATGAAGGGAGGGTATCAATCAAGTTTACTTAAGTCATCGTGACACATATTTACCACATGTTTAACATCCAACATATATGCACAAAGTCAATCAATACAGTACAACAGCATACATTTTATACACAATAATCAGAAGCACAGAGAACATGCACAACCTAATACACAATATCCAGTCGCTCCTAGCATTAGCGAGAGGCAGTTAGCCAGATCGCCTTTTTAATGACGTGCAGAGTACAGAAAATTGCAAATAATTAACCTGCTAATGTTCAGATAGTGTAATGTCTCATAATTTCTACTATGCGAGCAACTGCACTGGGAAGTACAAATAGCGAGACTACTAATCTAACTACATTTTTAGTAGAATAAAAATAGTTTAGCTGTTGTCAAATTAGTATAGTTTTTCAAAATGTCTCTGCTGCTGGTACTAAAGTTGAAAAATACTTTTTAAAATGATCAATAATGTTAATTATTTACAGCAATTTTTTATTATTATTAACAATTATATCATTAATTTAATATATGAGCTACAAATAATGTCACTACTGAAACAGCATAGTTTTCCCAATCGTAAGCTGGTTTTTAATAACCACATGAAATTGTTGATGTATTTCCTATTTAAAGTCCCCATGAAATCAAAATGAAATGGATGAAAATGACAATTTTTTGGATGTTAGTATCAATATGTTAGTCTTAAGGTTATCTATAAGGCAGTGTGCTCCAAAACAGTGACACAATTCGCAGTTAGAAGATATAAGCATTCAAAGCTTGCAGTTCGTTACTTCCGCCCCAAAACGGCTCAAACATGGACTAAAAGCCATAAAACTGTCATTTTGATTTTATGGGGGTTTGTTTGTAATTTGTAGTGTAGCTACTTCATTAAAAAGGTAGCCTGAATTACAACAAAAATGCATTATTTATTATTGTTTACAATTTATATAGTTTTGTAGTTATTCTGGTAAACAAAGTGTATGGTGTAAATCATCTTCAATCTGTTCTTGAAGTCTTAGCAATGACAACCAAATTCTGCCATTTAACACATGAACATTTCAACGCAAATTATTTGCTCTCATTTTCTCATCTATTTTCTCACTCTCGGTTGTTCTGTCTTGAGGTATTGTGAACATTTCAGCTAGCTCAGCATTTTAAATCATCAAGTCTGAGTCTCTGAAACACCTCCCGCTAACTGCATTTATATTAAGTTGAAATCGAATAGCGTTGTGTTTGTTCATGCATGGGATGCCTCTGATAAGTCAAGGAGCCAGTGAAGCTGCAGATAGCGCTAATTAAAATATAGAGGTTCACGTTAGTCACGAGCAGGACACGTGAACACGCTTCTGCGGTTTCCCCCTACAGCCTCATGTCCCTCGCTGATTAAAGACATGAAGATGCTACACTACATCCTCTTCTTTTTTACCTTTAAATTTCCATTCATTCTTTTTTCCTGTCTCAAGCCAGGTGAACACTGTGTGATTTTTTTTCCTGTCCTGTTGCTTCTCAGACTGGATGATGAAACAACATTTTAGGTGTAAAATATGCATATTATCTACGATTTTGACCATGTCACCAGGGTTTGTTCTGACTTTGGCATTTTCACACGAATCCGAAGTAATAACATAAATCCAAAATGAAAAACCCCAAACTGCACAAATGGATTTGCCACTTTTAATCATTTTGATAGTCTGGTTACAATGAAGATATTTAATTGGCACAAGCTCAAATCCATTGCTTCCGTTAAAATTTCAGACACTGGAAAACTTAAGAAGCTACGATTCATTGTAAAAGTTGCTTATTGATAAACATGTTATACTAAGTGATCTAAAACTCCATTTAGCCCGACGAACGGATCGTAGCAAAATCCACACAGTGCACACCCGGCTTCAATTGAAAGCTTCGCTGTGGTAGAGAAATGAGGTAAAAATGTTAATAGTGTGAGTAGGAATGAGAATAATCTTCACAGGTGTCTTATCATTTTTACCCACCAAAGCATTTACTTTGGTTTGTCGCCCGATCCACAAACACTTTGGAGGAGATGACATTACCGAAAGGCAGGAACATCTGCATCAGCTCGCCGTCCCCAAACTCCTGAGGGAGGTGATAAATAAACAGGTTACAGCCCTCTGGCCCTGGAGACAGAGAAAGAGAGAGAAAGACAAGAAGGATTGTGGGATACAGAGGATTAGAGAGGCGGTTAGACAGGAGCGAAAGAGAGCAGATAGCACAGAAAGAATAGGTGGAAATGAGAGGAATAAAGACAGATGGAGGGCAAAACAAAGACACAAATGGCAAAATTAGACTTGGCTTGCCAAAGTAGAAACTATAGAAACAGTTTCTCTTTATTGAGCAGTTGCCCTGGCATCTGAAAGTAGCAATTCTCTCCTTAAGTTGTATAGATGAAATAACCGTACAAATAAATACTCAGCGGTGACACTTCCCGGTTCTTCAGGCACTCCTGAAAAGAGTTGTTTTAGATTAGCGCTTCCTTCAAACTGAGAGGAAAATGACCAAAAAGTGCTGTATAGGAGAAACCCGTTTACAAAAGGTTATTGGAGATTTGGAATGCTTCACGTTTCAATACGGAGAAAGGACAAACTTCTTGATCCAAATGATTATAGTTCACGGATCATGGTCATTATGATCTCCTCTGCTGAATGACCTTGAGCTTTTTCATCAAATCACGGCACTTACTCTGATTGCAAAGTTTTTTAATTTTTTTTATTTCTTGGGACATATATAAGGCCCATCATGCACCACAGACCACAATCCAATGGGAATGACTGCAGCTTAGATACTAGCAATGCAAATACAATGTCATTGGCATTGTATTTATTTTGTATGCTGTTTGTAGTATATTATTGTAGTATATTTTTTTTATTTACTTTTATATGCATAATTTCTCAAGCTTTAGAAACCAACAACTACAGTATCAATACATTATATACTGAATACATTTTAACTGGTTTTGTCCATTACTCAAATAGAACCTTTGTACATCAATTTCTAATAACTTTAACATTACCCAACATTAATGCATAACAGATCTTGAGAACCACAAAAGGGAAACCTTCTCTATATCTGCATTCCTCAGTTAACTAATCATGCACATGGGGTGCTGACATTTGCATAGCAGTCGTCTTTCTTTTTGTAAAGCAAGAGTACAGTAACTTTCACCTGGAACATCAAATCGTGACTATGATGGTTTGTTGGTGATATTTCAGTATAGTTTATAATAGCAGCCACTGGAGGGAGACGAACCCACAATCTTGCGTTTAATGTTTTACAAAGTCAACCAAGAACACCAAATTTTACTTAATATCTGTTGAGACAGGTTGAGGCCGTCAATCTTGTAAGGGTTTGTTGAACTCTTTACTGCTTTCATTATAAGTCTATTTAATATCAGATCCAAATTATTGTCTGTGGTAATCAATAGCTGTTGAAAAAAAAATTATAACTTCATTATTTAAAATTACTACTTGGAACGTACACTAATGTTCAAAAGTTTGGGGTCTGTAAGATTTTTTTAATGTTTTCTCATGCTCACCAAGGCTGCATTTATTTGAATCAAAAATACTGTAAAACAGTAATATTGTGAAATATTATTAGAGTTACGGGTATAATAACGGGTGTCTATTTGAATCAATTTTAAAAATGTAATTAATTCCTGTGATGAAAAGCTGAATTTTCAGCAGCAATTACTCGTTTTCAGAGTCACATGATCCTTCAGAAATCATTCTATGTTAATTTGCTGCTTAAGAAACATGTATTATTCTTATGAATGTTATTATTAATGAAAACAGTTTTCATTACAGTTTAAAATTTTTTTTTACTTTGCATATAAAGTTCAAAAGAACAGAAATCTTTTGTAACATTGTAAATGTCTTTACTGTCACTTATGATTAATTTAATGCGTCCTTTCTAAATCTTACTGACCATTAACTTTTGAACGGCAGCATGACTGCTGCATACAGCACAATCGATATATAAAATCTCACTTTTTATAGGACATCAATGAAAAGACAATTATGGAAAATGTCACACAGAGTGACCACGCTGAATCCTTCACTCTTACAGGTGACATATCTGGAGGCGACAGACTCACCTTCTCTCTGTTGCTGAGGGATGATGGGAGGCGGCTGGGGAAAGGCCTGGCTGATCTGTCCATATGCAGCGGGGAAGGCTGCTGAGACACACACACGCGCCAATGTGTCAGATAACACACACACACTTCACACCTCTTATTCCAGCACACGTAGACAGCACATGCACTTTTTATTAACTCGGAAGCAGGAAAATCACAAACAGCCTCCTTTTGAGTGACAGACCTGCATATTGTTGGACTCCAGCATAGGCCTGCTGTAGGGGGTCTGCTGCAGTGGGACTCTGAGCTGCGGAAAGAGAGAGACGAGAGCGTTCCAGACACAGTTGGGGTCACTGAGTGCGTTTGAGTGTGTTCGGGCAGAGCTGTGCGCCGGGAATGAGCTTACCTCACTTCCCTCCCCCTCACCGTTCACCCCCAAACAATTAAGCCGTGGCGCTCGCACAGGGCCCTGCCAAGCTTCCCCGCTGCCCGAGAGTTGGAAAGACAGCCGGAGAGTGTACGGAGAACAATATAGATCTACGGCACTACACGGCACATCAATCAGCTGAGAGCTTTCACAGTAATAAAGGCAATTCAGGTCCAGCCCGCAACGCTCTGTTCTAAACACCGATACACATACTCGCAGCCTGGTAACTTAACGCTGTTAAAACACTGACACGGTAAACACTGCAGCATCCACACTCAGGATTGGGTGTGTGTGGCCTATCGAGTAACATTTCACTTAAAAGCTGGGAGAATTCAGCCAAATATAAACATCCTGTCATCATTTACTCACCCTCATGTTATTCCAAACCTGTATGCACATAAAAAAATGAAGATGACCTAGATTTTCAGTGAATTACACTGAAAATTACACTGGCTTTCTGCAATACTTGGTCAATCACGGCATTCATATGTCAGATATTTCCTAATATTTGTTGTCATCCATGGCAATGCTATATTAGACAGCTTACCAGGGGAACTAAGAGCAATGCAACTTTCATATATCTCGTATTACATTGTGGACTTGTGCTCTCGTTTTATATAAATGTAATTAGTGCCATAATTTTAGTTATCAAATGTATTGATCGTGAAAATGACATCAGAGAACTTCAGTATTAATATTAATGTAATGTTGCAGTGTTTGTCTTGTTAGGCAGATCTTTTTGTACATAGATAATATAGTTAAAATTATAAAATAATTTCTAATATGTTATATAGATGTTACACTATTTTGCATATTGATATGAGGTTCAGTAAATGATAAAATTTAATTTTTTGGGTAAATTGTCCCTTTAAAGGGAACAGTTCAATGAGAGTTGGTCCAATGCTTTTGCAGGAAAGAGATTTAAAAAAATTATTTCACCAGAAATATATGTAGGTAAATAAATAATAAACATAATTATATGTATTGTAATATATTAGTGAATATAAATAAAAACTTTTTAAATGTCATACTTCATTTAGTGAAAAACAGTACACAAAACATGCATTAATTATTTTTACATTTCAATGTAAGCAAGACTTGTATTTTTAATTCTCCAATTTTATTGTATTTATAATTTTCTCCAAAAATCTGCGAAAAAAATCTAATGTAGCAATTTAGAGCATATATATTACATATAATCAAAATAAAGTTTCATTATTTGTTGGATGAGAAGAAATTTTAAACTGAGCTGAATAATGGCAATGTCGCCTACTGTAGACCTGCTTATAAATGTATTCAATTTTGAACTTTGCAAAATTGACACTGTTATTAAACTGAACTGAATCAATACTGAACTGACTTGAGTTGAACACTATTGTCTTCTGTAGAGCTGCTTATAGCAAAAATTGTCTTTGTTTCATAATTGATCAATTCTGCAATGACAGCACCTTTTTTCCTTTTTATTACTGTGAAGCTTTGACACAATCTGTATTGTATAAACGTGACTTGACTCGATGGTTGTTGTGTATCCTAATGGATACTGTAAAGTGCAGGGCTGCTAACCAAAAGCCTGTAGGATTGAACTCCGGAAGGTGTGAGCATCACCTCTTGCCCTTGAGCTTTAAATGAAAGCGTCTGCCAAATACAATGCATGCACATATAACTATAGCCACACTACAACAACAACATCACTCTACAAAGCTGACGACACCAAACAAACAAACATAAAGAAACTACTCGCATGTCTTTCACTCCGTCTACTGTATAGCGTATACACACACACACACACCAGACACACACAGTAAAACAACACTGCACGACACTAACGTCTGAGGGAGTTCTATACCTTCTGAGAGAGACGACAGGAAGCAGCTTCCCTGAACCCCAAAACAACTTCTCTGGGCCACGCCCAGGCCGCCCTTCTCCGAGTCTTCCCTAAACACCACTTCCTGCAAAACTGGGATACAGGCATTTGCTTTTCTTTGTGGCACTGGATATGAAAACCACTCCATAACACACACAGACTCACACTTTGACAGCTAACAGCCGACCACTGGCATTTCCAACCGCGGAAACTTCCAGAAACATGTTTAATCACATGCCTGAGTGTTTAATAAAAGACTGCTGACTTATATTTCTAAACACATAAGTAAACAGTGCACAATATAAACTGCTTTATGTACATACATCAACTTTTATTATACTGCAAGAAATGCTGACATTAATTGTCAAAATAGGATGACGACATTAAAATCTTACTGTTTATTATTAGTCCTGTATATTACTGTTGGAAAAAGTAACCATAAAGTTGTGAGTTTTTAAATAGAATTTAAGGTTAAAATCTGCCATATTTCTGCTGTGTATCTGTGAATGATAGCATGTAGTACCTGGGTAAGGATGGATTCCATTGGTAAACATGGCCTCCGCTGGGGCCTGGCCATTGGCCTGAGGAGGCGGCAGCCCTGTGAAACCATTGACACTAATTGGAGATGAAATGCTGGTCACCGTGGGAGCCGTGATGCCAGGGGGCGTGCTTCCACCTGGGGGCGGGGCCAAGGAGAAGAGAGCATATTACCTAATGGATTTGCTGGGCATAGAGTTTTTTTTTTTTTTTATATATTAAAATTAAAAAGAATTAACACATCATTCTTTAGTGAAAAACAATGCGTTAAACACACCTTAATTATTTTTACTTTAACTTTTTTCTAAATTGGCTTTTGCATTTTACATTTTTAATTTTTTGGAAGAATTAAAAACAAAACAAACAAACAAAAAAAACAAAAAAAACTACTTACATTTACATCTTACATTTACCATTTTAATTCCTCTGATTAGAAAAAACGCCTTTCTGAAGCCTGAGCTCAATCAGAATAATTTAGGGATCAAATCTTCATGGGACCAATCATTGACCAGTTGACCATTGACCTACTCATATTGTAGAAAAATACAATTGTATTGGTTTAAACAAAAAACTAGGTCAAAAACGCAGTGACTGAAGGGGTTAGAGCATAAATCAGAGCATATATTAAAAGTTATCAAAATATTTGATAACACTTTACAATAAGGTCTCATTAGTTAATGCCCTAAATAACCTTAACTAACATTGAGCAATACATTTGTTACAGTATTTATTAATCTTTGATAACATTAATAGTTATTAAATATACAAGTGTTCATTATTAGTTCATGTCAGCTCAGTTCAATTAAATAATGACAGATACAACTTTTAATTTTAAAATGATGTATTTTAAGTATCACTCTTAGCTAATGTAGTTAGCTAATGTTAACAAATGAAAACTTATTGTAAAGTGTTACCAATTTTTTTGTGTTAATTTTATTAATAATTATTAATAATGAATTGCTTATTTATTTTTATATTCATACATCTTAATTAGTTATTGTTTAGAAGCCTGTTAAATAACTAAGTATGCACCTATCCTATTAACCTGTTAACCTGCACCCCCCATTTTGGGACTCGCAGCTGAAAATGACCTACCTAACTTAAAATTGTAACAGTTCCTGACTTCAGTGTGCTACACACACAATTTTGGTGTCTTTGGAAAGAAGACCCTTTGGGCTTCCAGAGTTGATAATACTCAAAAAGATAAAAAATTATACATAGTGAAGTGCCTTCATATAAAAATACATGAAATCAGTCCTGGAGCAATCCAGAAAAGTAATGGGTTGAAAGTCACATGTCTCATGAGTTTATATTTCAAATCTGAAGAAGATACCATGAAAAATGAGATTCCTGCAACCATTTTTCAGAGACTATGTCATGGCTGATGGTCATACAGGGTAATCATACAGATGGCCGTACACTGTCAAACTATTTCCTATGACTAAGGGGGGGGGGGGAAGCAAAAATGATAGCCATGAATAATTAAAAGACTTTAAAGCTGAACCCCATACAGTCTGGGAATGTCGGCATGTTTGTGTGTGTTTCCTCACCTGATGTTGGGGTCATGGGAGCCCCTGGGAGGCCGTTGATGGTGGCCATGTGTTGCATCTGTGCGGCAGCAAAAGCCGCCATCAGCGCTGCCTGCTGCTGAACCTGACAGCCAAAAGCACACACACACACACACACACACACACACACCACTTCAAATACATACATATAATACCATGCCAAGATAACATAATCACATAATGCATGGAGCACTGTGTATAATCAAGACTTTAGAGTCGACAGATTTTTCCACTGAGACGCTGCAGTTTTGTTGGGAATAGTGTGTAATGAGAGAGAGAGCTCTTGCCTGTGCATAGGCACCATACGCTCCAAACTGCAGGGCCATCGGATTGAAGATGCCCATCTGACCGGCCATCTGCTGCATGCGTCGAATGGTCCGTTCCTTATCTGTGTCTGCAAACTTCACCACCAGGCTGGAAGAAGCGCCCTGAAACACACGCACACACACACACACAAAATGAGGATCCTTTGTGCTAATGATACAAAAATGCATGATCACATGTGCTGGCACTCACAGGCATGGTTTGGCTGCCGTGTAAAGCACTAATAGCGGCCTGAGCTTCTGCATGAGTGGAATACTTCACAAATGCACAACCTGAAGAAATAAAAAAAAACTGTCAAAAACACCCTCTTTGACATTTACAGACATTTCTAGGCATCCATATCGTATATTTTAGAGTTTCAGCAAAATTAAAGAAAGAAAATGCTGAGAGAAAACAGGTGAGATGACCCTCTAACTGGCTCCTGGGACAAGAAGCCATGTTCTTTGAACTCCACAAATGATTTTTTTATAATATATATTATATTATGTATAATAAACAATTTCCTTAGTATAATAAGAAACATTTCCACATTTCTGAAGGGGCATATTATCCCATTTGACTAAATAAATAAAATTCATGTAACCGTGCACCTTTAGAAACATAAATATAATATAATATAATGAATATTAACATACAGACTTAAAGAATAAACTTCAATCATTTTAGAAAATCAGACTGAAGCCAATAACCTTTGCTGTTTCCGTCAGGACCTCTGAGGATGGTGCACTCCTCAATGCTCCCGAAGGACTCAAAAAGGCGCCGCACGTCGTCCTCACATTGCTGCTTATTCAGCATGCCAACGAAGAGTTTTCTGTCTTCTGAAACAAACACCGAGAAGTTGTTACAGACTACACAGGACAACAACAACATCTGTCTGCTGTCTTGTGTTACTGCTCATTTCAATACATCCACACCGCCTCTTTTTTCTCTGTTTACTATATTTTATATGCTGTTTGCATTTTCCTCACTATTTTCAAAAATGAAGTGTTTTATTATTAAAGACGACTGAATCCCATAATAATACTCAAACAAGCATGCGGTCGGTGAGTACTGTAAAATGCAAACAAAATGCAATTAAAAGTCACCATTACTACAGTGCAAACTTTCAAAAACACATTCACTCAATCAATCTCACAATGCATGCTTTTTATCCACCTAATATACAATTATCTGTGTCTAAATCCAGAAAAGCACTAAAAAAGCCTGTCGGTGCAACTGTATAATGAAATGAGTTAATGAGCGAGATATCTGTGGAGAACCTTTCGCCTAGTCGATTCTGCCACCTCAGGAGTCCTTGTTTATTGTTTGTGCCTTTATTTATCAGATTATGTAGACATTATTGAATTACACATCAGCGTTAGGGGGAACAAAAGCGGTATTGTTTCAGGGTTTTATTAGGCTGTAATTGCAGTGTCAATGCGGCATGTTTTAAACTCAAGACAAGGCACAGAGTTAAAAAACAAGGCACATATTTATAGGGCGCCGAGGGAATTGGACTGGATATGACAGTGTGTAAACATGCACACACACATTTATCTTACCATCTAAATGGTGACATACCCTAGACACCTATTGTTTTTTAATAAAGACTATAAATATAATAATGTAATTATAATTATTACAAGACTTTGTTATAGGAAAACGCGCTTTAAGCAACTGAACATTCTGTTTGATAATGCCGGTCAGTTTGCGCAGGTAAACTTGTGTATGTGTAATGTACAATGTGTGTGTGTATGATGGATGATGCAGCAGAGATATTAATGAGCACTATTGTGTAGGAGTATGTGTGTTCATGTGTTTGTCCAGGCCTGCCGCTCACTCACATGCTCTGACAGGGTGTCCTTGCCCAGTCAACAAGACTAATCTCTAGTCCGGCCTCTCTCTGTGGGGAATGTTTACAAGTGCGCTGCACATATGCGGGATAAGACACGCACACACGACACAGGTAACAGTAATGCCACCGAAGATAGCTAAAATTCAAACAGCATGTCTGAGGCAGTCAATGTAAAGACATTGGGCCTCATTTATAAAGCGTGCGTATGCTCAGATTTGATCTTAGAGTGTGCGTACGCTTAAATCCACACCAACGCTCATGTTTGTAAAAACTGCTTTTGATGTGGAAAAGTCCTTAGCATCACGTCAGATGCTAGACGCAGGCCTGAGCAGACGTGCATACTTTTTCTTGTCAGAGTACTGCAGGTTTTTGAAAATGTAAGCTGTTCTTGCAGCTCACTGCTCTAAATTAAAGGATTTAAACGATGACTGGTGATCTTTTATATGTTAATGCCATTAATTAGGAGTCGTTTACAAGGCAAAGAGCTGAAACCATTCAGTTGCACGCAAGTTCAAGATAATTTTCGATTCATAGATTTCACATCTGAAAGAGACACGCGTACGTGCGTTTACTGTGCGTACGTTCATTCTATGAATCACATGTATGCATATTTGAGAGATGATCGTACGGTTAAATTTAGGATGGTTTCTGTGCAACATTTTATAAATGAGGCCCATGAACTACAAGCTGAATTTGATTTGATTTAAGGTAAATCAAAAGTATGAATAAACAAACAAACAAATTACTTTTTACAAATAGAAATGTCAAAATGAGATGGAGTGAAAATTGTTTACAAATGTCAAATTTAATAAATTAAAACTATACTTTCATAGATAAAATAAATAAATAATACATTTTATTTTATAAAATAAAATTTTACACAGTTTTGGATAAATTAAAATACAACAATAATAAACAAAAATAGATTTTTAATTAGGAATGTCAAATGAGAGGGAGTGAATATGAAGATATGAACTACAAGCTGAATTTGATTTAAAGTAAATTATTTTTAAAAAATCATTTAAATAAAACAAATTGAGTCCTTCCCTTTGGGCTATAAATAAATCCAGCAGTCTGATTCACAAAACTTGCCAATAATTTATATGTAAATCATTTTAAACCTTGAAAATGACATGACATTGTTCCAGGAACAGCATTCCAATCAACCAGCTGTTGTCCACTGAATTAAGGGCTTGAGGATTTTTTTCAGGGTTTGGTTAAGGCCTCTGATTGGTTGACAGGATTGTTGTTCCAGGAACAGCAAGGGTCACTGATCTATAAACATGTCCTACATGTAGATCCCACTGTGCACATTTCCTGATAAAAGTGTGACAGAAAAAGTTATTTTGTTTAGAACAACAAGTCTTTCATTTAGTTGTATGTAACCCGTGTCTCCAACTGTTTCCTCTCATTCTCTCTGATATCCATCCTTGTTTGTCTCTTATGACCAGCCCCCACCTCCTTGTCTTCTCTCTAACTCTCCTTCAAGTCTCTTTCTGTCCTTGCGTCTCTCACTTCCTTTCCTTGTCTTTCCCACTTTGACCTTTAGATCTCTCTCTCCATCCTGGCGTTTCACTTTAAATGACTAGTGAATGGATCGGTCGGGGACGGCACATCGGTTTTGCCAGTGGAATCAGAGGGCTTTGCAGGGACATATATTGCGTTTTTACAGGGCTAACGGGGATAAATTCAGCTGTCCATCACGACGAAGACAACTGATCTGTCAAGTGTGAGTAAAGGAAGACGCTCTCAATTAGAGGAAGGAACGTATGGCATGAAATGAAGGTAGAGACTGTGAAGGAGAGAGAGAGACTCTTCTATGTGTATGTCTCGCTCTCTCTGTGGGTCCATCAATCTTGGTTATCTGGAAAATCTGACCCAAAAAGGTGGGAAAGACGAGCTATATCTCACCAAACTGCTTCCACTTTGTCTGTTAGTGACACACAGACACACACATGCAAAGTCAATCTCACTCCCATGAACACACACACACACAGACACAGACACACTTACAAATAAGTATATTAGGCTAATATGACATAATTTTTATGTTCTTATGATGTCACAGAAGAAAAAAGTTGTTTTTTTTAAATCTCATAAGAGAACTTCCTAAGATGCCACAAGATAATATTTTTGTTCTTATAAAGACATAAAGGACTTTTTAAGTTTTTATGATGTAATAAGGGAACCCTTTAAAGTTATGATGTCATAGAAGGCCACTTTTTAAGGTCTTTAAGTTCTTATGATGTCATAATGGGTACTTTTTATGTTCTTAAGAAGTCATTGGAGAACCTTTTGATGTTTCTTTATATGTTCTCCAAAACCAGCATCTATATTCTGGGTCTTCAAAGCATCTGGCTTCATTTTTTCAGTGATTTTTAATGCTACCTAGAACCAATAAGCAGATATGAAGAAATGAATGAATAAACAAATAAATAAATAGACAGATCTATTCTATTAATAAAGCGTTCTATTCAAAATATTATTTCATATGACGATTTTTACATCTTCATAGTCCCTGAAATTCTTAAAAAATATAAAATAAAATAAAATTATAATTATGGAAGCTTGTTTCAGCCATAGGAAAAAAATAAATAAAAAAAATGGTAATTGCGATTTTTTAATCTCACAATTCAGACTTTTTTCTTTGCAAAAAGTTTAAATCTGTTTATACAATTCTGAGAAAAATTAAGAATTATGAGACATAAATCAGAATTGTGGGATATAAACATTTGTGAGAGAAAAAGTAAGAACAGGGAGATACATTTTTTATTACAATTAAAATTGTTATTTTTTTATTGTAGTGGTGGAAACAAAAAAACATAATTGCGAAATCTAAACTGAGATAATCGCAATTACAATTTGTATTTTTTAACGTAGTGGTGGAGACAAAAAAAAAAGAAAAAAGTCAGAATTGAGATAAAAACTTGCAATTATGTTTTTAATAGTTTATCCCAATGGCGGAAATAAGCTTTGATAGATAATCAAAATATGCAAATAACAACATTTATATTAAAAATAGTTTTCTTTAAATTTAAATTTAATTTTAACAACGATAATTCTTCTGTCCATAAATTTGTGTTTCCCTGTCACACCACCATTTGCCTCAAAATAATTCATTTTAAATGACATAATGAAAAGTGACATTTGAATTTTGAGAAGCCATAAATAAAATACTAACACTAAATATAATAAATTACATATTTGTTTTCCCATTTACACTTTTAAGAATCCTTAAATTTACTATACTATACTCTTTCCTACAGCATCCATACAAAAACTCACAAAAGTGTGTGTGTGTGTGTGCGCGCGCGCGCATTACAACTAGAACAAAAAAAAGTAGCTCTCCCAGCACATCAGTGGAGGGTAATAATCAGACAAAAAGAGTGACCCACACTTATGTAAGGCGTGTGAGGGCCGGCCCAAGATCCTCTGGGGCCCTGCATGACTGTCGGGTCTCATCGAAGTGCGTCATTATCTATGACACTTAAGAAGGGGACATCTACCGGCAATGGTGACACTGATTTAGAGCGACAGGAAGGTGGGGGGAGAAATAGGAAAGGAAGAAGAACAAAAGAGAAGTGGAAATCTACCTCCCCTGCTCTCACTGTCAGCTGGCTTCACCTGGATTGGCCTGTTCATCTGTGTAACAGAGAGAGAAGAACCGAGGGAGGGGAAAAGTCAGGACAGACAGAAAGAAGGTGGGGGAAAGACAAGACATTAGATTTGTAGCTGAGCACAAAAACTATAAAAAGTGAAGTGTTCACATTTACAGTGTGTATCAATACGGTGGTATATGAGCCATTCCAGTACTATTTGTGCCCATAATGTTTGATGAAATGCCCACAAATATCTTGAATATGTTAATTCAAAATTATAAAATTATTCTTTGCAAAGTATTATTTCATGTCATACAGTTATTGAAATTTAAATAAAAAATTTAAAAATAAAGATTGTTTACTGTACGTAATTCAAAATGAATTAAACTTATTCTATTAAAAATATTATTTTCTTAATTCTTTAAAAAAAAGTATAATAAAAAGAATAAGCTTAAATATGTTTATTCAAAAATAATCATAATGATTTTTTTACATGCCCATTCATCAAAATCTTTTATCAATTAAATTATTCAAATGCAATGATAAACTTATTCTATTAAAAATATTATTTTATGTGTTGATTGTTGCATGCCAAGTCATCATATTCTTGTAAAAATAAAAAAAGCTTAAATATGTTTCATTTTATAATTTTACATACCCATAGTCAAAATGTAAAAAAAGAAGAAAAAAAAAAAGAAAACAAGAAATATACATTGCCTGGAAAACCAAAATAATCAAATTTATATTAAAAATAGTTTTCTAATAATTAATGATTCATATCTTGAAATTAGATTAATATTTAAATTGATTTCAGCAAGAATACTTCTCTCTATGAATTTAGATTTTCCCCGTCACACCATCATTTGCCTCGAAAAAAAAAAAAAAATTTAAATGACATAATGAAGAGGAAGTGACATCATGTGAGTTTTGAGGAGCCAAGTTCAAACTTGGAGACTTCTCATCTCATTTAATATTCATAAATTGTTGTTCTGTCATGCTTGACACAATTTCTCAAGCATAACATATCCACCCTGGCACATGAAATTTGCTTTTTTCCCCTTTCTATTTATAGAAAAATCATTTGAATACCTAAATAAATAGAAAGCCATAACCTTATACCATCACCATAACAGGTGAGCTGCAGCAATTGTGGTGTGAAATGTTCCACCCCAACACAGAATATATCACCATATTATTAACTTGAGATTATTAACACTTAAAAATATTTTTGTCTTATCGGATAATGCAGAAGAAAAAAAGGAAAAGGCAAATGTTTCTTAGAATGACTAATTTACAGTTGTACAACACACCAGAGTAAACATCAGACACACAAAGCATTATTAAAAGAAATGCAAGTCAAAGCATGCTACACATTTGCATACATCTCTGTTTATGTGTATGAATGGCACTTGTGTGTGAGGTCTCACTAAAAGACGCTCACCATCATAAAGTGTTTCGTTCTACTTCCTTCACTCGTGGCACATTCCCGACTGACTCCGGCTCAATAATACATGTAAGCCACGGAACGGTCTGCGGCAATCAATTTTTAATAATGCCAATTGTCACGCTGCCAGCAGGAAGGAGACGAGAGGAGGGGAACGAACCCGTGCGCAGTGGCCTTACAGACAATCGCTCAGGGCACTGCCCCCGAAAATAAGACACAAACTCCACTTCTCTATCGCTCATCCACAGCAGTTTACTCCTGGAAATGAGTTGTGACGTAGCAGGTATGTTTTTATGAGCAGCTTCTACACTCCCTCTCACTGTCTGCATTGTACAAACAGAAAAAGTCCTTGAGGAGAAAGTCTCTTCTTCTGCTAAAAGCCCAAAACAGGGGAAGCATAATAGCAGCGTATGGTAGCCTACAGTACAAGTCAAATTTATCAAATCCAATCAAGTCAAATGTTCCTTGGCTCCAGATATATATGTTTGGTTTAATAAAAAAGGAACATTTCTGCCTAGCCATGTGACCACATACAATTATTTTATTTGTAGTTTAAGTACATAATGTCTTTGCAACATTGAATTACTTTTCAGTTAAGAAATCCTAATTTAATTTTCAAATAAGGAATGCAGTTTTTCATCTTTGATGAGAGTCATGAAAATACTACGCAATAAGTTTTTCATTATTCAACAGAAAGTGACATAAAAATGCAGTTAATGTTCTTTACAGCAGTTTTCAATAAAATCTTACAATACAGTAAATCCTTTATTGTATTTTCCACTCATTTTTTATTCAATTTGGACAAAATGTAGCATCTGCTAAGTTAATAAATATGTTACTCTACATGATTAAATGCCAACATTCGGTAACAATAAGCAGAAAAATAACTTAAAATATTAAACAACTGATTACAGTAATACAATGGCAATAATAAACTGCTACATATGTTTTAATGTTTAATGCTTCATAAAAGAATGTTTTATTGAAAACTTGCACTATTGTACAAAAGTTTGGGGTCAGTAAGATTTTATTAATGTTTTAGAAGAAGCATTTTATGCTCACCGAGTCTGAATTTGTTTGATCAAAAATACAACAAAAACAGTAAATATGATTACCATTTAAAAGAACAGTTTTCTATTTGAATATATTTTAGAATGTAATTTATTTCTGTGATGCAAAGTTGAATTTTATTAGTATCATTAGTCCAGTCTTCATGGTCACATGATCCTTCAGATATCATTCTAATTGCTGCTTAAGAAACATTTCTTATCATTCATGTTGAAAAGAGTTATGCTGCTATATTTTTGTGGAAAAAAGTTATGCCTTTTTTCAGGATTCTTTGATGAATAGAAAGTTCAGAAGAACAGCATTTATTAGAAATAGAAATATTTTGTAACATCATAAATGTCTTTACTGTCACTTCTAATCAATTTAATGTGGCCTTGCTGAATAAAGTATTTTCTTTAAATGACTTCATTATAACAAACCTCTGAACGAGAGTATAAAAGTTTGCGTGTGCATTTCTGTGCTCGTCCTTGTTTATGCATAATAACGATAAACTAATTAAATACCCTGCAATGCCAATAAACCACTAATTATGTTTATTAAAGTCATCTTCCAACTGCATATTTTACTGGACTCACAGTGACTCATTTACGACAGAAAAATACCCACAGTGCACCTGGTCAGCACACCTGTGGCGTCCTGGCTCCGGTCCAGACCAACAGCTCTGGGGTTTCTCACTTCATAAAGTTCACTTCTTTTTCAGACCTGATCACTCACTCCTTATTTTTCCCCATCCCTCGCATCCTCCTCTTTTATTGGCAGCTAAAGTTTTTAATGTGTTTTGATGCATTATTTATTTTACCATGGCTGCTGATAGTGAGGGCGGAGGGAATAGTGAAAAGAGAGAGAGAGCGATGGAGAAAGAGAGGTAGATCTGGACATAGATCGGGGAGCAGAGCAATAGATCGGGGAGCCAAGCAAGGTCACAAACACACACACACACACACACACACACACAGCCTCTGTATCCCAGCAGGCCTCTACTCACATACATTTTAATGTTTCCCTCCCAATGGCACAAATGGACTCTGCTATGTGTGCTAATAGTGTTCCCCCAACCAGAATCTCACCCATGAGAGAGACACACTCGTACAAGAGCATTTCTCACACACTCGCGGCCTTTATCATCCTGACAGAGGGACATGCATGAAATGCACTCACATTCCCAGGGTGAATCTGACAGGTACATGTGGAATGATATCTAGTGCACACTCACACAAATGTGAGTAAGTGTCTTGTGAGTTTAAATTACAAATTAGTTATGAATTTATTCTATTAAAAATATAATTTTCTGTTAAATTTTACATGCCACTGCGGTCATCAAAATTCTCTGAAAATGAAAGAATTAGTAAAAAATAAGCTTAAATATATTCATTCGAAATTAATCAAACTTGTTCTTTTTAAAATTATTATTTTGTGTGATTAATTTTATAGTCAGTGAAAATATTTGTATAAATTAAAAAGCTTAGAAATGTTAATTTAAAATTAATCAAGCTGTTTCTATTAAAATATTGTAAATTTTTTTATTAAACATTATTAAAAATATCATTCATGTGATGATTTTTAAATATGCATAAAGTCATCGAAATTCTTCTATACACAAAAAAAGCTTAAATATTTTTCAGATTTATTTTATTAAATATTATTAAAATATTATTAATGTGATGAGTTTAAATACCCCTAATCATTAAAATTATTTTATAAATGAAAAAAATAAAACTCAAATATTTTAATTCAAAATGAATCATAAACCTATTCTATTAAAATAGTTTATATTTGTATTAAATTATTAAAATTATTACTATTAACATGAGATGACTTATATACCCATATAGTCACTGAAACTCTTGTATACATAAAAAAGCTTAAATATGTTAAATCAAATTAATCAAACTTACTATATTACAATATTGCTTCGGTTTTTTCTATTAAATATTATTAATGTGTGTAATTTTAAAATACTTAATCATTGAAATTCTTTAAAAAATGTAAAAATAAAAACCCTGACAAACATACACTGCCATGATAATCAAAACAAAAAAAATAGTTCTCTAAAACTATTTAGATATTAATATTTAGAGAGTGTTTCTCTCACACATAGCTTTTATGCATCCCGACAGGAGGACATGCATGAAACGCGCTCAAAATCCCAGGGTGCATTTGACAGGTACATGTGGAATGAGATCTAGTGCACACTTAGTACGCACTTTAAAACCTAATGTGATCGCATGTCATAAAACTGAGCTGAATGAAACAATGTAGCATTTGGAGACATTTGTCATTGTGTTGCGCCACAGGTTTCCACATTACTTCCAAACTGTGATTTCAGAGGCCCCTAGAGGACTTTCATCTGCCACCTCTAGATGACAGCATTGAGCAGGCCAATTTTTTGCCTCCCGAGCTCCACATCACATATTCTGAGGGCAAAATCTTTTACACAAAGGAACAGAAAAGTAGTAGAAGCAGAAATGGCCTCCTGCACGCATATGCGTGAACACGGACAAAAACGAGTGCGCAAATCCACTCAAATCCATACAAAATCACGCATAATTCTGCAAAATTACCCTTCTTTATAAATATATTACCACAAAAACATACTTTTCTGTCTCTGTACCTCACAGGCACACCCTCACCTCACCAGAAACCTTCTGTCTCCATCTGTACAGGCCCCGCCGTCCGTATCTCCGCCACTGAGCCACAGCATGGCACGGCCTTATGGTGATGTAACTCTCTGGCATGCTGGCACACACACAAACATACACACAAGCCGGACTAAACGGCCACAGAAACGTACACGTGGGTGTCACGTCTGCGCTGAGGGAGTGTCTTCCACCACGGGGTTCTTTTTTCCTCCTGTTAGCCCATTCTAAAGCACTCCAGAAAACCACGATGAGCTGTTACACACCACCTGCATGTCCAATTCTGCATAATATCACTGCTTCTGATACGCAAATGCACGTACAGTAATACAGACGCTCTTTGTATGATACAGAAAGCCTACGTCTTTGCATTTGAACCTGTAATGTTGTGGTTAGCACATTTAGCTTAGCGCTAGCCACGTATGTATACACTACTGAGGTAATTTTCAAAATATCTTCTTTTGTGTTCCACAGAAGAAAGAAAGTCAGGTTAGGAACAACATGAGGATGAATAAATGACGACAGAATTCCATTTTTTAGCTGAGCTATTCCTTTAAGACTAGTGTTTATGAAGCTTGCAACTGATCCTACAAAGTAACTGGTAAGTGATGTCAAAATAGCAAAACCAACTTTAGTTATGTGAAATAGCCTATGTGACCCTTTCTTGCTCTGTTTTGATAAATGGAAAGCACGCAATGAATAATCTAACACTTTTTCCTCTGCTCTCCTGGAGAAAAATAAGTATGATGAATATCACAGCCTTTATATCCAAATACAAACGGCTGGGCTGTCTGTAAAATACTGTTACAGTGAGCTTTAAAAAAGTCAGGCTTTGAATTGCAGTCACGTAGCAAGAGCAGGGAGCAAACTTTCCTACAAACTAAGGCAGAAAAAAATTCAAAGTTCACTCTCACAGTAGGAACAATGATATTCCTTTCATTTCCCCACAAAGGGATAAGCGTGCTCTTTCAGGGTTTGTGGAGGAGGAGGTAATTCTTGAAGGATGAGCTACCCCTGCCTTTGTTGTGCTGAGCTCAGATTGCATTGAGAGCCATTCAAGACACGAGAGCCAGCAAACAAATACTAAATAAAAACACAAAGATAAATTATAAATCTACAGTCTTGTGTTTTCCTGACTGACAAACTAGCAGAGAGTACACTGCAGAGTAGCAGAGCTCTCTAACAATGACAAGGCTTTTAATACAGTAGGGTTCAAAAATCTGAGACCACGCTGAAAATCATATAAACCTTAAAATAACCTTAAAGGGATAGTTCAGCCAAAAATGAAAATTCTGTCATCATTTACTCACCCTCAAGTTGTTTCAAACTTGCATGAGTTTCTTTTTTCTGCTGAACACAAAATTATTTTTTTGGAAAAATGTGGGTCACCAAACAGTTTCTGGTAGCCACTGACTTCCATAGCATGGAAAAAATACTATGGAAGTCAATGGCTACCAGCAATGCTCTAAAAGTGAGTGAATACAGTGAGTAAATAATGACAAACTCTTCATTTTGGGTGGAAGTTGCTTTGGATAGTTCTATAGATAGATATATATAGATTCACTTCTAAGTGAATAAATGTACTGACAATTTTAAGATTTTGAGACATTTAAATGACATTTGAATATGATAAAGACATTTTGAAACAGATTGAGACATTTTAAATTTTATGATATTAAAAATCAAGTTATGACATTCTGTAATAATTACATATACATGAACATATATTTATATTATTACATTAGGCCTATATTAAATAAATACACATTATATAAAATGACTTATTTTTATATATTATATAAATATATGCGTGATAGAGATATTTTGAGAAATTTTGACATTTAAAATTAAATTATGATACACGCACACACATACATTCATTTGAATTTATTAAACGAAGTACATTATTATAGCAATAAGCTCCAAGAAGCCGTGGTTTACAGTGAATTTACAACAGCTTCGAACGCGGCTCAGCCAATCAGAATCAAGGACCGGAACTATCCGTTTTATAAATTACATAAAATGATTGTATAGAAATATATAGATTAGATTAAATTGGATCTATATAATTATACAATAATAACAAACAGAAATAATATATATCAATGGTTAAATAATTAAAACATTATACAGAATGCCACAAATAACTGTTTAGAAATAAATATATTTCATTTTTTTCTATTAAACATTATATATTAATCATATAGCCAACCTGTCTTTACATAGCACATAAGTGAAGCTTTAACACCCCCTAACACACACAATTTAAATGATTAGTATGTGTCACACATCTTCAATGAGGAAAGTAATCTGGTGGGAACACGCACGGCAACCCAGCGACCTCCACTTGAGCACAATTTCCACTTGGCACTCTTCAGATGTTACTTCCTGCTTCTGCTTTTTAAGGTTCCTCCTTCCCATTCAGCATAGCTTTATTTTACCCAGAGCACCAGGGGCATCTGCTCAAATTTGGATTTCACTGAATTATTAAACCACCACAGTGCCTATAACTCACACTCATTTTCCTTCCCTTTCTCTCTCTCTCTCTCTCACACTGCAGCATGTCCTGAGGTAAGTCTTTAAAGCGCCGGAGTCCCGTGGCTCCTTGTAACCTTCCCAAACGACACGGATGGCTGCCTCTTTAAACCCCTGCCACCGTCCTCCTCCTCTCCCGGCGCCCGGGACGACCGTCAAAACCCTGCGCGTTTTACACCTCCCGCAAAAGTGCTTTGCACCTTGAGAGCTTCCGAAGGGTTTCATTTAATGATCCAGGAGTGTAAAATATCGCATGGCTTTGGAGGCACGTCTATAAATTGTGTCAAATGAAAATGAGACAACTTTACCGGGGGGGTGGGGGGAGTGCTCTTTCAGGACGCGACCCGGTGTGACTTCAATCTGCACAGAAACTCTGCCATAACAGGTGCATTCGGAAGCACCTGGCTAATTAAGCAGAAAAGACTTTTTTGCCAGCAATGTGATTTGTGCACTTTATTGTGAAAACGACTACTAGGGACTTAAATGTAATGTCACGCAGTGAAAGACATCAGCTAATCGAACCCATAAAGACATGAATCTGCCATCTGCTTGTGAAATATTGACATTCATGTTTTTTTTCTCTAATCTATTTAGTTCTGTTTCTTAGTGCCTTTCTTGTCAGAATCTGCATCAATTTTTTCCTTTCAGTTTGAATGCGATTAAAAATGACACAAAACAGCATTCGCAACTCATTTAATTTCTATAAAGTGACTTTTCAGAGAATATTTGCTTGGAAGTAATGTATGCGTCAGGATTTGACTGGATCATGAAATCTGACATTACTGGTTAAAGGAACAGTTCACCCAAAAATGAAAAGTTGCTTAAAATGTACTCACCCTCAGGCCATGTAAGATGTTAATGAGTTTGTTTCTTCATTAGAACAGATTTGGAAAAATGTAGCATTACATCACTTGCTAACCAATGGATTCTAAATGGGTGCCATCAGAATGAGAGTCCAAACAGCTGATAAAAACACCACAATAATCCACAAGTAATCCACATGACTCCAGTCCATCAATTATTAACGTTTTTTTAATTAACCATTAACTTTATTAATCCACAATTAACGTCTTGTGAAGCAAAAGCTGCATCTTTGTAAGAAACAAATACAACTACATTTGGATTCTTTTCACTTGTAAATGGTGCTTGATCTGTGCATATTTATCTCCTGATTCAGATAAGATGACTTACATCTGGAGAAAGCAATATTATGGAAAGAAGACTCATATTTTAGCCGAAAGCAACAGTTTAAAAACTTCTTGATGATGAATTTATTACACGCAGCTGTTTGCTTCACAGGTTGTTAACTGATGAACTGTAGTCATGTGGATTACTTGTGGATTATTGTGATGTTTTTATCAGCTGTTTGGACTCTCATTCTGACGGCACCCATTCACTGCAGAGGATCAACTGGTGAGCAAGTGATGTAATACTAAATCTCTGTTCTGATGAAGAAACAAACTCATCTACATCTTGGATAGAAAGAGAGAGCAGACTGTTCTTTTAATATTATTTATCCTCGTTCATGAGCAGAAAAGGTTATGATTTTTTTTTTTTACATGCACTGATGAATCATGCACAATAAAATCAGGGACATTATCTAGACAGTTAGTAATGGCATTGAATTTTATTTTCATATTGTTTTTACGTTTATGAATGTGCTGTATTTAAGTAAATTCATTTTGGATTTTTTTTTTTTGGAAGTTTCTTGTTCTTGTGTTACATAAGCGTTATACTCCTCAATAACGTAATAGAGTTTTATTTTGCCTATTTATAAAGTGCAACAGGAACTTGAGGTGAAACACGCTCTAATGGGAATAAAGCTGAAACTGGATTTGAAACTAGAGATCTTTCACCTTTGCCTGTGAGGCTGTCTGAAAGTGAATAATGGCTATGTGATTTGTATCCTGTGACATGATAATATATAAACTCGACTTAGAAACACTTGGTTTTCGATGTTACAGACGTTAACCTAATGTATCACTGATGCTATCAAAACAGATTAGCGAGCAAAAGTTTAGCACGGCATTCAACATTGGCAACAAAACATACAGGAAGCATTTAAGTTAAGCTTATTTATTTTTCACTCCTAATTACGCTCAATTAAACAGATAATCAATTATTTTGATTTTTCACTGACCAATATGTGAATAATAGACATATTAGCAACAGACAAGCAACTGTCAGTTATCAAAATATACGTTCAACCTTTTTTAGTACCAGTCCCAACCTCTCGCTCTCTTCTGATCCAAGTGTTTCTCCAAGTGTGTGTCTCAGTGTGTGTGTGTGTGATGAGCTCATTAAAGTTGGGCCTAATCCATTAGAGAGGCAGATTACACATCACAAACACACACTCTCTCTCCCATCACTGCATAATTACACATATGAAAGCAATAAACAGCCGCAATAAGCTGCCTGCGGTCATTATGATAGTGATGATAAAAAGAGAACATTTATTTGACAACACGGGGGAAAGAGACAGACGTAGAGAAAAGAAAGTATATGTCCCTCTTTATTATATTACACCTCCTCGCTCTCTCTCTCTCTCTCTCTGTCGCTCACTCACAGTAATGCAAAGCTTTGCGGTGTGTGGAGCGTAAAGCCTTGGTTGCAAATAAATCCTGCATTCTCTCAGAGAAGTAAACATAAATCACCACACAACACCCCTTGCCTTCCTTGTATTTGCTTTTACTTATCTAATGAATAAAAAAATGAAAAACAAGCCCAAAAGCTGTCAAATTGGGGACTCTCTCTCCTTCTCTTTTTGCATTTCCCCCTTTCTTTTTCTCCTCTCACTACCAAGACACAAAAGTGAAGCTCTAAGTGGACTTGCGTAATTGCCTAGAGATTATTTATGAGCTTCATACTATTAGGGCTCTTGTGGTGTCTCACTTTATACGCTCTTTCCTTTCTCTTTCTAAGCGATCTTTTGACTCTTTTCTGCTACCTTCTTCAATATGAAATCAAATGCACAGATAGACTAGTTGGAAAATATTTGGTTTCACTGGGTCCGACATATTGTGTGGGCAACAAAAGTTTGCATACGGTTCCCGAAGTTTCTGAATTTAATTCTCCTCGTGCCAATTTCCTTTCCTCAAACAAACAAACAAGCAAATAATAAAAAACACTATTTGGAATGCAGAAATCCAGAATCAATAAAATAAAATTACATTTGCAAATTTGGAGTCATGTAAAATGAAATGAAATAAAATATATAATATAAATAAAATAAAATACAATAATGTAAAAATAAATAAATAACTATGCAATGTAGACTATGCAACGTAGAGGTCATAAAAAATAAAATAAAAATGTAAATAAAGTAATAAAATTAAGTCAATAAAATAAAATAAAATTTGCAATGTAGCAACAGTCAACAAAAAATACAATTATGTAAAAAATAAATAAGATAAAAAAACAATGCAATGTAGAGGTCATTTAAAGAGCAAATAAAATAAAAAATAAAATAAAGTTTGCAATGTAGCAACAAACAATAAAATAAAATATGCAATTTAGAGGTAATTTGAAGAGTAAATAATAAAATAAAATACAATTTGCAATGTAGCAACAGTCAATAGAATAAAATACAAGAATGTAAAAATAAATAAATAGAATTTAAAAATAAAATGTTGTGGACAACGGCAAAAGGTCAAAAATAAAATGTATAAAGAAATTACAGTAACACTTATGATACTGGTTTGCTTTTGTGACCATGGCCACAGTTAAGTGAAACTGACCCGGTGTTCTGTCGATTTGTGCTACCCTGTCAGATTTTGCTACCTCCCATTAAAACAGTGGGTAGTACAATTCGACAACGAAAAAATGCTACCTGTAAAATTATGGTTTATTAACGTCTACACCTACCACAACCTTAAACCTAGTAATGCAAATACAGTAATTATGTGTTATATTTGCGGTTGTAGCTAGAAGGGATACAGCTACAGGAAACCAATAATAAAAAATGTTTCTACCTATTAGATTGAGTTTTATTAAAGTCTACACCTACCCCAACCCTAAACCTACCCTTACAGTAATGCAGATACATTAAATATTGTTGTTCAGCATGAGAAAAAGGACGCAATATTGATGTGCGCATGCACAGTAAACCCTGGTAGGACAGTCTGATGGGTAGGACTTGCACACTTCTACCATTAGACATAAATGGGTCAAAAGTGGACCATGTGACCCATCAAATCATGCCGTAAAGGGATGTGAGAGGTTGGGATGGGGTGAAAGCATCCATCTGACCTTGTATTCTCTCTCCACAGTGTCAAAAAAGTCAAACAAGTAGAAACAGAGGTGTCGAAAAGAATGGGAAAGTGCAATAATCGTGGCACAAATTACTGCAAATGCGATGGATGTCGACAGTTTTGGGTAGGAAGGTGTCAGGCTATCAGAAGCCACCTCTTCTCTCCTTGTACCACGTGTGACGCATAAGCCTTTTTCCGAGAGAGAGGCCACAGCAAACCCAGTCCTCGGGGACTATTTAGCGCTCTTACAGCAGTAAGCAATCATTACAGCAAAGAACTGCCTCGTTTTAAATGGAGTTAAACACACAGGCTGGAACAGAAGATCGCCCACACCAACAAATACACACAACAACAAAACATGCCCCTTCAACATCCTGGCATGCCCAGACATGAAAGCACACACACATTCACAGATAACCTCCAGAACACACACAATCATCTGTTCTCGAATGTCTTGCACTTGGTAATACAACCATCAGACACCTAATAACTTGATTAAAAGCACAGTTTACCGAAAAATTAAAATTATGTCTTATGTTCATGTTGTTTCAAACCTGTATGACTTTGTAACTTCTGTGGAACACTGCTCCACGTTTTCCATATTATTCAAATGAATGGCAACTGAAGCTTTCAAACTTCAAAAAAGATGAAAAAAGCATCATAAAATGACAGAAGCATTCACTGGGATGATGATTTGAATCAGACATTATTGCAACTGTCATAATGTGCCAAGGAAAGCTAGTGCTTTAGTGAACTTTTACCTCCTATTATTGAGTTGTGAGCTTGCTGAATTAAATATGATTAGAGAAGAACGTTTGGGCATCACGAAATAATAGCAAAACAACAAATAGAAAATAAATCTTTCATTTTTTTTCTCCATCCTCTCTGGCTGCACATAACAACAAACTTCCAGAATTACAACTGAGGTCTGATTCATGAACAAATGACTCCAATGAGCAGAATCTTTTTAATGAATCGGTCAAAAAAAATCAAGTCACAAATAAGTTTACAATACAAAAAGTATACATGCACTCTAACAAAATATGATTATTTTTCAAATGTGTGGGGTCAGCATTTTTTTTGAAATAAATTAATACTTTCAGCAAGGATGCATTAAATTGATCAAAAGTTACAGTAAAGACATTTGTAATGTTCCAAAAGTTTGAAATTCTGTTTATTTGAAATGTCTATTTCTCATAGAAACGTGAGAAATGTATCACAGTTTCCACAAAGATATTAAGCAGCACAACGGTTTTCAATATTGATAATAAGTAGAGATGTTGCAACAAATCAGCATATTAGAATGATTTCTATGGATCATGTGACACTGAAGACTAGAGTAATGGCTACCGAAAATTCTGTTTTGCCATCAAAAGAGTTTCTGTCAGGACCACTATCGTCAAAGATGATTGACAATTACTAGCTATTGAGCAATGCGAAAACTGCTGATAATACTGATGGACCTTATATATGAATGCTTAGATGGGTCGCATTCCCATAGGTAGATGGGGATCAGCTGAGAGTCAGCTGATGAGAGCTTGACTAACGTGACCTGCCAGAACTAACGCTACGCTTAATATTACATTTTAAATAAAATATAATAAAACAGACAATATTACTGTATATACTGTATTTTTGATCAAATGAATCCAACTTTTTTGAGCATAAGAGACTTCAAAATCTTTCCGACACCAAACTTTTAAATGGTACAAATCACAGAATTCATTATATTGTAGTAGCTATTTAAAAGTGACAGATTGGATAGCGAATGCTGGCTGGAAACACAGATCGCACCAGCCGTTGTGTGTTTGTGTGTGTGGCGGCCGACTGACGTCACATGCTCACTCTCGGAATCGCAGACTCCATCTGCGCTCATTAGAATAGACTCTTGTGCAGATGTGACATTCCTCAGAAAAGGTCAGCAGAGCCCTTCAAGATGAGTGGCGAGCACAGCTGGGTTATTTTGATTCGGTCTCCGAGGGTTTGCGTCATCCATCCTCTTCCCATGATCACAGATGTCTGCATGTGTGTACAACTAGCGAAACTAATCTTATTAGCACCTCTGAGGATTCTCGGTAGCGAAGGCGACAAACTCTGAGGCTTAAACATAAAACATAATTTATATCACACACTAGTCTCAGCCACAGGTAATTCACTGATCGTTTGATGTCTTTCGCACACAAAAATGGAGAAAACATTGAACATTTACAGTTATTTTGTTTATTATTTTTTGAAAGGAATTAATAGTTTTATTCATCAAAGAAACATTAAATGATCAGTAAAGACAGTAAAGTAAATATTTATACAAAAGATTTTTATTTAAAATAAATGCTGTTCGTTTGAACTTTTTATTCATCAGTCCTGAAAAAAAAGCATCACAGTTTCCACAAAAATATTAAGCATCACAACTGTTTTCAACATTGATAATAATAAGAAATGTCCATGTATTAGAATGTTATCAAGCTAGTTAAAGTTTTTGTCAAATTTGCAAAAACAATCAGTAAGCATGTGCTAAAATTATATATACTAATCAGTATTGTTTTGTATCATATACCATCATTTTTCAGCAAAATAACCATGAAGTTTGATTATAGCTGTATGTTTCTAGTAAATTTTCTTTTTTTCACGAAACAAAATAGTGAACAAAATTTTGTTTGGGGTAGGTAACCATTTTTCATGACTTTAAAAGAAGTATCTTCAAGGCTGCATATACAGTATTTGACAGCAGTATTGTGAAATATTACAATTTAAAATAACTCTTTTCTATTTGAATATATTTAAAAATGGAATTTATTCCTGTGGTGCAAATCAGAATTTTCAGCATCATTACTCCAGTCTTCAGTGTCACATGATCAGAAATTGTTCTAATATGCTAATTTGGAGCTCAAGAAACATTTCTTATTATTGCCAATGTTGTATAAAGTTCAAATGAACAGAACTGATTTAAAACAGAAATAGTTTGTAACATTATAAATGTATTTACTGTTACATTGGATCAATTTAATGTGTCCCTGCTGAAAAAAAGTATTAATTAATAACAAAAGAAAACCGCCTCAAACCTCTGGCTGAAAATGAATTGTTTTATACGCTCTAAAGGCTTTCTGTTTAATTTGGCAGTTCTTGGCCTGAATAAGCTGCAATGTGGACCATACGAGAGACTCCACACACACACACACACACACACACGTATGAAAATGAAAAACAAGTATGGAGTAAAAAACTCATTCACCCTCAGAGCGGCAAGGACAGCAAAGAGCAGCAGTCACTTCAAGCACTTTCTAAAACATAATCACTCCTGCTTCCACAGACCTCCCGCCAACCCCTGAAACGTCCTCCCTCCACCAATTGCACCTCCCTGTGGCCCCTGCCAGCCCGCTGTAGCATTTTAGAACAATGATTAAAATCTTTAATCATTCAAAACACGCTCCTCAAAGAGGGAGGGGTGATCAGAGAGAGAACAAGAAAGAAAGAAAAAGAGAAGGATGGTGACGGCTGAAAGGAAACACTGTTTCATATTTCTGCTCTTTGAAGAGAAACGAAATAGTGTCCTCTCCCCACAGGGCATAAGAGCAGCGCAGGAGCTCCTCTTTCTCCTTAATTTACTCCCTTTTATTTGTAGACACCCTCTGCGCAGTCGGGAGGGCAGCCAAGACCACCAGCCCCGGCCCTCGTGCAGCGGGGACATCGCTTTCATTATTAATGCAAAAAATTTCACCCAAATTGTGTCCGTGAATTTCTAATGAAGGCCTAATGAAGGAGTCTCCCGCATTGGGGGATGGAGATGGGGCAGAAATCTCACGAGCTGGTTTTTATTGTCAGGACAAAGAACATTAGTGCTCGACAATGCAGCGCAGTTGCGTACAGTGGCAGAATCTCAACTACACTGGCTTTGAAAATTGGAGAATGTTCCAGAAAGTTGTTTCTGGTGACTGTTGGCCTGGCAACAAAAAGTCTAAAAATTATGTTTTAACATGACACTGTACTTGGAGGTATGATAAAAAATAATTTGCACTGAATGTACCAAACAAATTATGAATAATAAATGCTATGGACTCTTGCCATGAAAAAGCAGGTCTTTAATGACTTTTTAAGCACACTTCAAGCGGTCCCAAAGATGTCCGCTCAAACTAAACCCTCAGATCAGCTAAAGGCCGAACATGAACAGAACAAATTCAAGTAATTTGTTTGTAAAACATTCTTACATAAATTATCTCAATCAAATTACGTAAAAATTGTTTTAGGAACAATTCAACAAGCCAGAAAAAAAAGAAAGAAAACAATCAATTACTGCACCAGTTTATGCAATTAATATCTTTGTTGGCATGAAAGAAATATGGACTTATATTAGCTAAAGTGATTTGGAATCGTCAGTTAGAATGTATTGAAAACTATATATGTTGCATCATATGCCATACAGATGATTTCCAGCAAAATCAATGCATTACCGAATAGTAAGTTTTAAGTCTACTTAAATTACACTTAATGAAGTTTTATAATAAAAGTTACAATTACATAATATTTCTACTTCAATTCATTTTTTTAAATATAAACATATCATAAAAAAATATAAATTAAACTTTGAAGAACAGTAAAAATTATAATAAATATATTATATGGTGCATATATTTAGCAAAATGCTCCTCTCTACAGTTTATTTTTCTATCTGACTAATGAGTTTATGGTCACCGAATATGTTTTTTTCTGAGGTAAATGTGTGAAGAACAGTAAAAATTATAATAAATATATTATATGGTGCATATATTTAGCAAAATGCTCCTCTCTACAGTTTATTTTTCTATCTGACTAATGAGTTTATGGTCACCGAATATGTTTTTTCTGAGGTAAATGTGACGTTACTTGACATTGTTTACAAGCCGTTATATTGACGTCTTTGCGCAGCTGAAACACTGATTGAGCGATTACATGAGACAGGATACGGATTGTAAAGCTGTACTCTTTCTTTTAACTTACCTACGGATGTTTAGTCATGTTTATTTTGTGCTGAAACTGGTATTAATGTTGAGGAGATGCGCCTCGCGTTGCCGCTTTTATTGAACTGAGGCGCGCCACAAAACAGCACCAAAACGGCATTTATTGTTTGAAAACTGCAATACAATGGACAGAATTTGAAATCTGAGCATTGTTTCATATTAAAAGTAACAAAGCAAAATTCCTGAGGAGATGCGCCTCGCGTTGCCGCTTTTATTGAACTGAGGCGCGCCACAAAACAGCACCAAAACGGCATTTATTGTTTGAAAACTGCAATACAATGGACAGAATTTGAAATCTGAGCATTGTTTCATATTAAAAGTACCAAAGCACAATGCTTATTGCGATTTATTGGATGGGAGGAGCCCTTCAATGTTCCGTCCATTAACTGAAAACAGGCTAGACTAATCGATTTTTGGGATTTAAGAATCGATATCGTTTCGTAAAACTGAGAATCGATTATAATCGAGATATCGATAATTTTTACCCAGCCCTATCAATTTATGACATTAGCTGTATAATTTCAAGTAAATTTTCTTTTTTATACAGAAAAAAGTAATAAAAAAAAGCATTTATACATTTACATTTATAGCAAATATGAAATAAAGCATAAATGCAAGTATCTAGCAAGTATAAAATAAAAAATATAAATTAATTATTTGAAGTAAGAAAATAAATAAACAAATAAATCCAAACCAAACCAAACATTTCTGCCCCTAAATTTTATGAAAAAAAAAAAAACTATTTTGAACTATTTTAATGTAAATAGAATGTAGGAAATTATGGAAGTTTTTAAAATTTATTTTATTATTATTATTATTTTTTTTTTTACAATTTACACAAATTCATACTTTTTTTTTTTTAAACAACTATGCACAGAATATCTTAAGTAAAATCACCTATTATTGACTGAACTGAATTTCTTTTCGTTTCCTTCTCTTTTTTTTTTGGTGTGCCAACTCATGCATTCATTCAATGTATGCAGAATTCCTTCTTCAGACCATCAGAACACCATACTAACATGTAGCTCTTACTATTTCTGCAGTATACAGTGAGAAAGCATGGAATATTGGCAACTATACTTGCCAATATTTCCCACAATGTAATGTGCTCCAAGTAACCTTTTATGTCTAATACGATGCATAAACGTACAATAATAGCAGTGATTCTAGCAGCCGAATTAGCAATACCACACTAGTTGTACAATTTGCCATATGTTTATATTATTAAATGGCAGAAATAGTATGAGTAGTATGTTAGTATGCTATTCCGAATCCAGCCTATATCTCAAGTTTGACTCATTATTGGGTTAGTTTGACAAATCTTGAGTAATTTTTAATCTAAAATACAAAATTACAGTAATTAAGATGACAACTGGATGCCACCTGAATGCAACTTTATGTGGTCATGAAACAAAAATGTACCTCAAACTCAAAGACAGAACACAGTGCATACTGGACAGTTTTCAGTTAGTAAACACAGCCATTGTTTGCCGATCGATTTCGGACTTTTTGACTTTTTCATAACCTGAACAAACTTCTCCCTGATCCGTCGTCTCTCTCTCTCTCTCTCTCTCTCTCTCTCTCGGCAGGCCTGGAGCACAGTGTGGCCCAGGGGAGGATTGGACTGTCTGTCACAACCAGAAAAAGTCCTGCCTGGCTCTCCCTGCAGAGACCTGGCAAACCACTTACACGGCCAAACAAAAATCAATAGCTTAATGATCCAAAACCAGTAATAGAAAGAGAGAAAAATCCCACGCTCCCTCTAAAACAATAAAAAGTCTTTTGGCAAGTGCAACTCTTTCCTGTGTCTCAGTGTGTGCGCACGTGTGCGTGTGTTCACGCAGCTTAGCGGTGCAAAACGTATCGATTTACTGATTCCCCCGTCTTTGTCCAGTTTTCTTCTCTATCCCCAATGCCGTATCCTACTGCAAAGACTCTTGGGACGGTTACACTGCAGTGGGACTCCAGGAGAGAAAAGGCTTGTGTCTGCATGAGCTTTCCTCAGCTTATATCATATGGATTTATTAGCGCGGGTCACGACCAAATCAAAACCTTGACCCATCTGCTCACTACAATTTATAAGCATCTAACAGCAGCTAGTGACGGTTTGGCAGGGGATACGCTGTTCTTGCCGGGCCCGGGCTCCGATGAATGCCCGCCTTCCGTGGGTAATTTAGCGATTAGAGGACAGCTCGTACTTAATGATTTATCCCGGGCCAGGCTCTTGTAAAAGATCACAGGGATTCTGGTTGTTAGCCGCTGGGAGAGGCCGTACAGGGCCAGTGTACTGCACTGCAGTGGGCCGCCGCTGTCTGCGCTGATATAAAACACCGGGACGTCACATGGCATCAGCAGGACGGGCCTTGAACCGGCCGTAAAGATGATAAGGCTGTTTAGAAGCATGACGTAATGGAAGGGGTGACAAAAATGGGGTCACGTGCAGATTTGTGGGCGACACATGCAGGCAGAAATATCATTCTCTCTAGCAAGGCACACTACACAAAATCTACCCTCAAACAGAAGGAATGAACTCTTTTTAGCTGTGCTCTTCCCTCTAAATTAATTCTGGAAAAATGTAAAATTTACATTGGACTACATTAAATTAATTATTCATAGCACATTGTTTTATATTTTGTTATATTATATAGTACATTAGATAATACAATAAATTATTACTAAATATAGATATCAATAGTTAATATAATTTAAATATTTTTATTATTTTAGTATATTTCTTATCATGTGA
Organism: Sinocyclocheilus anshuiensis; assembly: GCF_001515605.1. Taxonomy (NCBI): domain Eukaryota; kingdom Metazoa; phylum Chordata; class Actinopteri; order Cypriniformes; family Cyprinidae; genus Sinocyclocheilus; species Sinocyclocheilus anshuiensis. Next base: position 2,056,663 of record NW_015537939.1, on the reverse strand, counting down.
ACTATTCTGTAGAGATGAACAGATTGTGTATACTAAGATTTTACATGTATATTTTAGAATTGTCAAATATATTAAAATATAACTAACAAATTATATATAGTATATTTAAAAAATACATAAACATTATTAAATAATTATTTTTATTATATATATATATATATATATATATATATATATTATTTTGCAAATAAGAATTAGATTGATCGAAAAATATTTATGATAAACACGTATAATTCTATTTGAAATAAATGCTGTTTATTTGAACCTTTTATTCATCAAAGAATTCTAAAAAATACAAAAATATTAAGCAGCACAAGTGTTTTTAACACTGATAATAATAAGACATGTTTCTTCACAGTATATTAAAAAAAAACCTGAATAACAATCTACTTAGCTGTACAAACAAAGATCAATGTCAAAAAATTGTTATTTGATTAGGGACTGAATATTATATATATATGTAGTGAAATATTTCTTCTTTAATCACAATTTTCTTTCCTTAATTCTTCAAATTTGAAAACTTCCAGTTTTATTTATAGGCTATATGAATAAAATTATTTAATAATTATATATATTAAAAAAATCACCCTGGACAGAAAATGCAAAGTCAGTGAGTGCAGCGCAGCTCCACAACGTGAGTGGGGTTGTCATGACGACTTGTTATCCTGAGCGCTCCCTGAGGCAGCTGGGAAATCAGGAGGGGAGGGCTACGGAGACCGAGGCTATTCTTAAACACACTGCAACAGGCAAATGCAATTACAGGCACAGGGAGACAGTGGCCTAATCAAATCAGCAGGGAGGGGAGGGGAGGGGTGCTGTCAGATGCCTGTAGCTCACGCCTGGAAAAGCCCACCCAGATGCAGACCTCTGCTCTCCAAATGGGGGGTGACATGGTGTGGTGCCTGCAAACACAGCGGGCTGCTGGTCCACACGTACACACAAACACAGACATACACAAAACCACACAGCTGTTACAGGCCAAGAGGTACCCTAATAAATCTACCTTTTTCATGCCATGTATGATCACATTAGAGGCATTAAACCTCAAATGCCCCCAAAGCAGAGTCCAAATTAACACTAAAAAGTAAAGTAAAAAATTGCAAGCAAAATATTTGTAGAATTGCAACATATAATATAAAATCTATACAATAATATAACATATATAATATAGAATTACAATATAATATCTAAAATATATGTTATAGCACACACACACACACACACTCAAAAGTTTCGGGTCAGTGAGATTTAAAAAAAAATGTTTTTTTAAAGAAATGAGCAAAGATGAGCTTTATTGAGCAAAGATGCATTACAAAAATAAATAAATAAATAAAATCAAAAGAGCCAGTAAAGATGTTTATAATGTTTCAAAATATTTTTATTTGAAATATTTCAAATGTTCTTTTGAACATTCTATTCAAAGAATCCTGAAAAAATATTTTTCAAAATATTAAGCAGCACAACTGTTTTCAGCTTTGATAATAATAAGAAATGTCTCTTGAGCAGCAAATCAGCATATTAACATGATTTCTGAAGGATCATGTGACACACGAGACTGGAGTAATGATGCTTTGACATTCCAGGAATAAACTGCAGTTCAAAATATATTCAAATAGAAAATAGTAATTTTAAAGTGTAATATTATTTCATAATTTTTACTTTAATATTAATTAAACAAATGCAGCCTTGGCGAGCATAAGAGCAAAATATATTTTTCTTTCAAAATATTTAAATATTTTTACCCACAACCCATTCAAACATTTGAATGGTAGTATATTGTATATTTTTAAAATGTGAAACTTCAGCATTAGTCTACTTCACATATATTACATGCATAAAAATTATATGTTTCACAGCTTGATTATTTACATTTATAACATGCATATTTATATATTTTATAGAAAAAAATGCTAAAGTTTCAATTATTTATTACTGGCATATCTCAAGTGACCCCTCAATGACAGTTACGGCAAAAAGTCATTTTTGGAACCTGTTTCAGAGCCTCTAAAATGCCTGTGCGTGCCTTGAAGCCGTTCAGGTGCCTGGACCTCTACAGCCCACACTTTCAAATGTTGAATTGACCTCAGTGGCCTGTACTGCAAAACAAGAAATGTTAGGTTTTGCTCAAATAGGTTAGAGAAAACAACAACCTTTGCTTACAGCTTTCTAAATGCACTTTCAGTGTACTTTCTAAACACGTTTCTTGCCGTAGTGTGCTTTGTGCTGATAAAGGCCAGGCAAGCACTCAACTTGAGTCGACCTCTGTGAGTCACAGCAATCATTTCTCATAAAGCATCTCGCTAACGTCAACTAATCAAGTATAATGGTGCGCTGCGCCTTTCCAGACGCCTACCTTGTGCTCTCTATGGCTGGAGAAGATCCTTTAACCTTCTTTACTTAGCTAACAGACTGCGTAACAGACTCCTAACTCAGTCCACCCCAAGAGCTTTGGCTCCGTCATCCGCAGAGGGCCCAAGTGTGAGAAGTCAGGCCTGTCTGCTTTCCCCTTTGCGTTAATGAGCAGGGTAATTACTGATGGCCTAACCCTGGCCGAGGGAGCAGGCCTGGTTCTGTATAAAACCACACACACACACACACAC